>NC_056725.1:1127534669-1127629669 GCF_019279795.1 Protopterus annectens | reverse complement strand
GGAAGACATGTCTAAAATGGCCTTAAATTAATACCCATAATGAAGTATTCCAGTACAGCACAGTAACTTTTAGAGTGCTATCGGTGCCTGCAATGGACAAATATTAAGGAGAATTCCAAATATGTAGCATTAACAAGAAATTATCCTGGAAATAGGACATTGACAAATAAATTGAAGAGAGTTTATGGAACAGAAAACAGAGACAAATGTATTTTTGTTAAATCACTGTGCAAACTATAGGGATGTAACTGGCAAAAACAGACTATGGAAATCACAAGACAGGGTGGAGGGTGCATCTGGCATTTGCCATTAAGATCAGATAAGAATGCTGACTTATTACCAGACGTTTCTGTGGAATTTCTCAACAGTACCACTGCAACCACTAGAAAAATTGCTTCAGGATGTGTTTACATGGAAATGGAAGGAGGATTGAGAGTGTGCATTTCTGATTATGAAGGATAAGGTACTGAGGCCTAGCATGGTCTGTTAAGTTGGTACAGCTTTAGCTTACATATGAGGAAATGAAGAGTAAAATCACCAAGTCTTTCAAAGAATGGATGAAACAGATGGAAAGAAGGGTGGGACTGAGAGACATATAGCTGTGGGCTGCAACAAATAGACAGACTTGATAACTCACAACTTCTCTGCAGGCATTGTAGAAGTGTATATGCATGTGCGCGAGTGTGTGCTATGTGTGTGTGTGTGTGTGTGTGTGTGTGTGTGTGTGTGTGTGTGTGTGTGTGTGTGTGTGTGTGTGTGTGTGTGTGTTTATACACATAAGTATACTTATATGGATAAGTATATATATATATATATATATATATATATATATATATATATTTAAAAATATCTGCTCGTTTCACATGTAAATCTTGCAGATGGCAGTAACCTGCAGATATGAGCAGACCAGCATGGAGTTGGAAAACACAGCAGCAGAACATATCTCTCCTTAATCCCAATGGTTCAGAAGTATTCAGAAAATTGCTAATCAATGCCAGAGACAGAGCTCTTCATTTGGCATGATGGGAAACCAAGTATTGAGTTTGAGAAGCAGCTGCAAAAATATCAGACAGCAGTTGTCCTGTCCAGGCTGCAGTCACTGCAAACATATTTTTTTTTGTAACCATGCCAGCTCCCACTGCAGTGTAATTCTGTAATGTTTGTTATTAAAAGCTCTCATTTTCTTTGCAATTCTAAATCTCTGAACATGTGAAACTGTCTGATGCTCAAACAATATCAGATGACAAAAATAGAAAATGAAACCTAAACTACAACACAGCCTTCAAACTCAGCTGCCTAGCTCTGCACAGCGTCAAATTTTAAAGTCATTGCACTGGTGTTAGATTGGAGGCGCATGTGCTACTGGTTTAGTCTGACTGTGATGCACTTCAAGAATTCTCTGTCTCATATAGGCTTTATAACTTTCAGGAATTCTGTCTCTCTCTCTCTCTCTCTCTCTCTCTCTCTCTCTCTCTCTCTCTCTCGTTATCTGTATTGCTGAGCCAGTGAAAGAGCAGAAACTGGAGCTATCTAAGGTCAAATCAGGACAGCGAGCAGACACAGATTCCAAGGCTACAACTGAAGTGTTCCAGCAAATGGGGATTTTTTGTGAAGGATGATTTCATCTGAGCCTGACTCTTGCCCTGACGATTTTTCTTAGTGCAATTCATGCTTTTTGTAGGATTGGTTCTCCTTCCTCTTTCAACATAGTCTGTGCATGTGACAGTATGGGTTTTGTGGGGTTTTCGTCATTGGAAGCTTCTTGAAGATCTCCTTCTATCTTCTCCTGATGTCCTCTGGCCTGGTGAGCAGATTGTTGGTGACATCCCTTATTAATTGCATTTGCTGATTATCTTTGCTTTCTTTCTGTCATTACATCAGGAGCAGCTCTTGCTATTGGACTGCAGGACTGTAGCCCCTCCAGCTGTAAAATAAAAGAAAAAAGAAATAAAATAATTAGCTGCGAGAGTCCCTGAACTCTGCACATGTGTGCGGGAATTCGGACTGCTGTTTAACCAGTCCGAATTATCACATAGACTGGAATGGGATCAGACTGCAACATCTGCAGTTAAGTATGGATAGCTGTTGTCATGGGAAGAAGGGACTTTGCATTATTTTGAACGCTGTTCTCGCTGGAAGCTGCTGCAGGAAGATGGGACTTAACGAAGCTGCTGCAATTCTGAACTCAGGTAGTTAAATATGGTTTACTATCAAAATGTTGATCACCACTCATCAGCACCACTAACGCGAACTCTGAACTGCGACTGTTGATACTGTCGAACACCTATATTCCGAAAATCAAAATCTCGCCTCCTTTTTGACCCATGGTAGCACTTGTTTTGTGGTGTGGAGTGGTCAGAAATGTTGACGTTCTGTGTTTTTTCGCTATTTTGAGGAATTGGCATTACGGCTTTTGCATAAAGGAGTCACCAATGTGTACATTCGAGGATGGGTAATCAACATTTTGATAGTAAACTATTAAATATACCTGGTGGTTAGATAGAAACTTCAGGAAATATACCTGCTGGCCAGAGAGAGTAACTCAGGCTCCAACCCTGTACCTTGGGTGCAGGTAGTAAGAGCCTAAGTTCCCTACCCACCACCACTTGTGAAAACTATTCAGATTTTTGCCTCATGTTTTTGTTCTCTTCTGTTCCTCATAAAATCTGTGTTTTTTCTGGATTTTAAATTCACTAAATAATGACAGGCATTTGAATTTCAGACTTAATATTCTTCAGAAAGTACATGGTAACACAATACCTTTTATTCTAGCAATTTTCTATGTTTATAAGATCAATATTTGAAATTTGCCCCTATTTTTGAGGCTGCATTCCCCCGTTATTGGCTTTGCCCAGGTTTTTGTGCTATGAGGTTGAGAGCTATGGTGAGAACTGAATTCACTGGATATGTTTGGGGGCTGTATTCCCCCATTATTGGCTTTGTCCAGGTGTTTTGTGCTAAGAGGTTGAGAGCTATGGTGAGAACTGAGTTCACTAAATGATAGCCATTTAAGTTTTAGTCTTTCTATCTTTCAAGAAACAGCTGATTTGGCATAGTGGTATGTTGATCTGACTATAGTGCACAGGGGCCTGGGTTCAAGATTTGGCAGTGAAATGCATGGTTATAGCACAACATTTTATTCTAACAACTTTCCAAGATTATACAAGCAATGTTTAAAATGGGTCCCTGTTTTTTGGGCTTTTGTCCCTCCCCCATTACATTTTAGCTTTTTCCAGATTTCTTGTGTTGCAAAGTTGAGAGGCACAATTGAGTATCAAGTGGATTTGACAAGGAGCTGAAGACTTCAGGGGAAGAGAAGTTTAGTGCTGCTTATGCTGAGTCTGCTTGCATTGTTAATAGCATAACAGGTTGAATACTTGCTTTTGACGCAGAAGGCTGTGGGTTCTACTCCCACGGTATGTAGATGCATTGCTGATACTGTACTGTGTTGTACTTTTAAATGGGGATGGATGCTGCAGTCCTGAGAATGTCCTCTTTGGTGGAGATACCTAGTAAATATGAACCTGTTATCAGTTTGCCATCCATTCCCTATTGCAATATTACCAGCTTATCATTTTTTTAATGTAACATAGGCAATTTAATCCTCAAAGGCAACAGGCACTTTATTTGTAGATGAAATAATGAAATATAAAGTTGTTTGTTAGCAGCAGCATCTTCTTTAGTTACAGATCTCTTTAATGTGGAATTATTTAGATGACTTTTACTTCTGCAGAGATTTTGCATATTTACTGATAGTGGTGGACTGTAGAAGTTTGCATAGACTTTTATGACAGAAATGTTCTGAATTGGGCAGTTTTGTCATTATTGGTGCATGCATTTTGTTTCATTGTTTACTGGAAAAATTTTCAAAACAATAAATTTAAACGCTAGCAACTGTACTGTATCATACAATGAATATAATTTAATACAATCAGTGTATCAAACACCATATTCTCATTCTAAGGCCTCTCACTGGTCCAAATAAGTAATCTTACAAGTTAGCACTAATAAACCATAAGCACTACTTACTCTTATACTCTCTACGATTACCTTATCTCCTATTGGTCCATTTTAATTCAGTTCCCTATATTACTCTAGCATGTCCAAAGGTCAGTCAATGGTTTCCACTCCAGTCCAGCTGGTGAATCTGGTAATTTTGAGGCAATGTTACAACTGTTACAACTCTGTTTTTATTTAATACAGCCCTCAGATGCTTTTCTACAAATATTGATAAATTCTCTGTAACCCAGCCCCGACCTGAAACTATTGGTCTCATGGGCGGGTTCCTATTGTCTTTGTGTATCTTTGGCTGTCCCTGAATAACTGGAATAGTAGGTGTTGAAATAGTAAGGTAGTCATATAATTCCTTATCTATCAATTTACTTTTAAAGATATCCTGTAAGGTATCCTGCACATACCTAATAGTTTCTTTAACATCGTCACTGGTTATAGATTCATAGAATTTGTCATGCATCAATTCTGTCATTGCTCCTATATAATCTTGCATATCCATAACAACAATGCTGCCTCCTTTGTCAGCTGGTCTAATAATTATTGTAGAATCTTCTTGTAATTTCTTCAAACTTACTCTTTCTTTAGAGGTTAAGTTGTCTCTCCTATTACATCTTTTCTTCCCTGCTCTATCCGCATAGTATGTATAAAACTCATCCTCGATTAGCTTTAGATATGCCTCAATGAGGGGATGATGCAATGGCACAAAATCACTTAGTTTCTTAAATGTAAATGCTTCAGTTCTAGGTGTATTGCTTATTTGGCCTTTATATAGTAATTTTAACATGACATTTCTGCAAAATATTTTTAAATCAGTAATTGTATCTGTTAGTTTACTATGACTTCTTGGAATAAAATTGAGACCTTTGCTCAATAACCGAATATCTTCATTAGTTAGTATCTTGCTTGATAAATTATGCACTAACGCTTGTGTGACCACATTTTCTTCAGAGTTTGATGGGATAAATTGTCCCCTGAAAACTTCCTCTTCTGCCTCCCTCGACTCATAGACCTCGACCTCTGAGGGCCTTTGTCCATGCGTATCGGTAGAGGAAAAAACAATTCAGCATTAGATTTATTGCTTAATTTATCTAGGGCCTTAACCTTTGGTCTCACCACAGCCTCAGAATCCCCATTAATTTGGGGTATCTTATCTTTAACTATATGAACATTAGGATATAAATTACTGTCTAAATTCACACTGGGATGTATAATATGTATAACATCCACAGAATCTTTGCATTGAGGTGTATCAGTTGCATCAATCATTGCATTCTCTACACACATATTATCATTTAATTCTGTATTATCTCCAGCAGTAAATGTCCTCTGAACATTTAGAGTTAGCAGACTATTATTCTCAACATTATTATTCGAAACATTTGAAGCACACATATTATTCTTTACTTCATTACTGTTATTGCCACATGAAATAACATTCTGTGTATTATTTACATTTTGTGAACTGTTTATAACATTGTCATTGTTCACCATGACATTCTGTTCATTTTGTCCATGCCCTGGTCTAGGCCATGTAAAGACATGGCTTAATCTAAAATCATTAATGTCTCTTTTAGCTTTATTTCTTTTTTGTTGTAATAACTTCCTTTCAAAAGCTAACACACAGTCCAGTAGATTTTCCAGTAATGGTTGTATCAAATCATTAGAAAAGTCTCTATGTAACATTTGTTGCTTAGCGTTAATACTCTCTATCAGCTTACTTTCTTCTGGTGTAAAAAAGTCTATTAGTAGTTTCAGATAGTTCTGACTCACCTCTATGTTGAGTCTCTGCCATTTCGCTAGCAACTCAGGATAGTCCTTGCCCTGACTAGGCATCGTAAAAACACGAAGATCTCTTGGAACAATATTCTGGTCAAGGCAGAACTGAAAGTGTATTCTCTGTGTTTGGAAGCGTTTCAGCTTCATAAAGTCCTTTTCAATCCCCTCTAGTAATGCGTGTAGCCTTTCCGAATCAACTGCAGCTTCATTCACGTCATCAGTGGCAGTCACGTTATCAAAGAAATTGATTTTGACTGGCATTCCAGTAATGTATTTAAAAAGTAATTTATTTTTTCATGCCTCACAACCTTTTTGTTTCCATCTAGATATTAAGTAATCTGTCATGTAGCCAATGCATTGAAATATTTTTTTCTTCTCCACTTCATTTTGTCTTGATTTGACTCTCATAATGATGGTTTAGCACCCAGAGCAGTGTATTTAATTAAAGTCCCAGTGTTTGTGGTTTTGAGCATAGTTCTGCTCCTTTCTAGTTGGCCACACACCTTCCAATTTGTCCCACCCATTAAGCTGTCTCCTGCAGCCCCCTTTTGATTTGAAGTCACCAGCCACCACTGCATTACATTGCAGATTGACAGAGTTAAAAACCAAAATCAGACTGACAAAGTTTGTTTGTACCATCTGCAGTCACTTTCCTCTTTTTCACTCCATCACAGTCCTACCGTTGAGCATAGGCTTAGATGGTGAAGATTGTTCTATCTCTACACTGTATTCTGAATGCTATAAGTCTGCGAGTGGTTCAGATTATATCCTTTACTGTCGTCAGAAGACTTTCCTGCACCACAATTCCCATGTCATTCCTGGTTTATCCTCTCCTTGAGTTGTAGACTCTGGAATTCAGTCCAACAGATGTTACTGCTCTACATTGTTGACTGGATACATAGGATACACATAGGATACACAGGGGATACACAGGGGCCTCCTTACTATCTTATTATCTACTTCCAAGCTGCATTCTGTCATTGAACCTAATATCTTGAATGTAACAGTCATTTTGGCACATTGATTGCTTTACATTGAATATTCAGCAAACAGAATCAGCATTGTAACCCAGTCTGGATAACTGAACACTGGCCAACTACTACCTTACTGACTCAGGTCTGCTCATTGGCCAAAAGGAACACATAGACCGCCTTCAACATTAGTAGGGGTCCCTGACGTAGGTTGCAGTAGGGTGGGCTGTCAACATGACCAAAGACTTAGAGCCAATTTTTACACCAGAAAAGTGGCTAGTCCTGAGCATATTCTGTGGAATGTACTCTCTTATCTAGAGGACAGATCAGCTACACTTCCCATCCTCCCTCCTGTGTGTATGGATCTGTATTTGACAATCACTACAGACAAAAACTTTGCTTTAAAGAGAATTGAACAGAGGTCCAAATGGAAAAACTAAAAGATTACCTGATAAGCAAATGAAGTAATCTGATTATTATCTGGTCTTGTAGAAGTCAGTATATTGGCCTGAAAACAAAATGTCTCAATACAGTTACCAATCAATGCTTTAGAAGAACTCATTGATTTGGCTTCCCTGATACAGTTGAGCAACATAGTCCAAAGAAATGGAATTTATTACAACAAAACAATTCCTTCTTCAGGTACTTTGAAATTGAGGATTAAGAAATGTCAAATTTGCAGATTTGTAAGCTTCAGAATTCCTATAATTTGTATAATACTTAAGGATTAAAAGTACTTTTATACAACACCCTAAATGCCAAACAAAATTTACCCATCAGGTGCTCGTAACTTATGGTAAACAAGTTTATATGCATCAGTCTAGACTCGTAGTCTTTGGGCTTGCTCCAGCAAAGCCATATCTGAGTTAGAATATCCACAAAAGCACAATTAATGGGTGAATTAGACTAACATAAACAGCAGTAAACATTTTTGAAACTTATAAAGAAATTTTCTTTGACAGTCAACCAAATTGTAAAAACCAAAAACAACCAGCAAGCCAAACCAACTGCATGTCCTCAAAATATATATTTATTTTATCAAGTAAAATCACTGTTGAACTCTTTCATCTATTTGCACAGACATCATCAGAACCATGAATAAAACTCTCTCACTTCCTTTTAAAGTTTTCTCACTTCCTTCTAAAATGATTGAAACAACACACCCCCAGAAATAACTAATCAAAATGTAATTTCATGACATTGTTGATTTATTGGTGAAGTGCCCACCTTCAAGACTTATTTTAAACTTAAAGCTAAGAAAAAGCTGGGAAAAAATAGGAGAAAATTAGCAAAAAATTATTAGTTTGGCATTGAGGAAATAAACTGAACTAAAATAAAATAAAATAGAATAACTTCACATAAAACCAAGAGCAGCAATCACAATATATTGGCTTATTTTCTCAGTTCACTAATGATTGAAATGATATCATTGAGACTGGGTGATTTGGCTGCATCAAGTCTAAGTTGTCAAAACATTTACCGATATAAAAGTTTGTATTGTCAGTCCCCAACACAAGGCGCCACCATCGAGTGCTAAAAATACAAATTTGTTGAACCCTGGGCATATAGTGGAAAGCCTTGCCAGGGTACTCTTTTTGTCTTGTTTCTGGATGCTGTACGTGTGTTGCTATATTTGTTTATTCAAGGCCTTTTTGGTCTTGCCTATGTAAAAAGCAGAACATGAAATAGATGTGGCCAGATAGACCACTCTTTGTGTTGCACAGTTATATGTACCATCTATCATTATACCAATAATTTTGTTCAACAAAGGGCCCTGATAACAGGTGTCTATGTATGGGCCTTGGTGATAATGTCCACATTTCCTTGTGTTCGATAGTCCACTACTGGCATTTCATATTAGGTTTATTTTTGTAAATGTTCAACAAAGGGCCTTGATAACAGGTGTCTATATATGGGCATTGGTGACAATGAACACATTTCCTTGTGTTTTATAGTCCCCTACTGTCTGCCCCTGTTTTTTCTAGGCGGCAGTTCATATTAATTTTATTTTTGTAAGTGAAAGTGGAGGGTTCCACAAAATGAATTTTGATTTCCTCATCACACTGCAACACAAAACAGTTCTTCTGCAAATAAAGTTGAATATCTTTGGCATCCCAGGTATTATGTAACACCATGTTCATGTGGTTATGAAAACCTGGCCCATCTTGGTCCTTGTCTGCCTTCACAAATTGTTGTAACCCATTCTTGACAATCAGTGCATATTTGTTACTTCTTCCAGCCCACACTTCATTGAATGTCATATCCTGCAATGACAAGGGGTATCCTCTATCCAAGAACATCAATTTCAGCCTTCTGAACTGTTCAAGACACATGTCGTTGTCCGGAGTAAGCCAGGAAGTTCTAATGAACTGGCTTTTCATCAGTCCTTTCTTTTGGTGGAATAGGTGGCCAATTTGTGAAAAAAAGAAATGTGTTGCAGTATGAGGGTTTTCTGTATATTTGTGTCTCAAATGCTCTATCTGCACACTTCATAATCATAACATCAAGGTAATTAATCCTTTCATGGTTAAAGCAGTAAGTACATTTAAGAAAAGAGCCACTAGTTTGTAGCTGATGGATGAATTCTTCTAACCGTACAGTGGTACCTCTCCAAATGATTAATAGGTCATCCAGAAACCTGAAATAATCCACACGCATCTTATAAATAGGAAATTTGAACAGGAATTCAAACTCCCATCTCAAAAGCACCTCATTAGTGATCATGGGGGTACAAGTGGCCCACATGGCTACTCCAGTTAACTGTTTGTAATACTCACAACAACTAAGAAATCCAACCCAATACCACTCAAAACCAATAAAGACAAGGTATGGGACTCAATGGCACAATAAAGGCTCTATGGAAACAAGCACAGCAACCTCGAACTTAGCGTAATAAACTTTATTTCCACACTTTCATCTCAAGACTTCCTCAGAACACACTTCCATGATGCACACACACCATTTTTATACTATCAAAAGCAATTAAGTAAAATTCTATTATATAATTAACCAATTAAATAATGCAATTAAAATACAAAATACAAAATAGTATTCAATACATTTAATATAAATCGTTACATATACCAACTAATAAACATTACATACACCCCCTAATAAAAAATTATTTGCACACTTTTAGACTTCTGTCTTTCAAAAAACACTTTATATTGACAGATTGAAACCTGTTTTTTTATCAGACTCCAGTCTAACCTGCCACAAAGTTTCCTTTTGCTCCAAATCATTTCTAATGCTCCCCCCAATCGGGTCCAATAAGTTGTTTTTATTGTCTGTAATACTCTCCCTTCAGATGTCAAAAAATTGTTGTTTAATACCATTTCCATTAATTCAACAACTAAAGTGACACCTGTGTCTAGTAAAAGTCCATGTTTACTCACGATTTCTCTAACAACTCAAGTCCCACCTCATAGGGAATAACCACAAATAACTTTTGCACTTCACAGGTCACAAAAGTATACTCTGTTCCCATTTTGATATTCTTCAGTTTATTTAACAAGTCCCAGGAATCACAAATAATATGCGGGTATGGATCAAATAAATGTTTAAGCTTTTGATCAACAACTTTTGCCAAGGGTTCTGTAACTGATCCCCTGGCTGCCACTATCGGGCAAAATAGAGGATGAATGATGTTAGAGTAGATTTTGGGAATGCCAGAAATCTTTGGAATGATGGGATAATCCACTCTCAAAAAATCATTTAGGCCCTGTGAAATCATATCAAACAACAAAAACTCATCTAGGGCCACCTTAACTACCCTATAGGCAATATTAATCTTGTTTATCAAAACAGCTCTATACACCTCATCATCCTGTAAGAGATTAGTCATGTGTCCAGAATAGTCTACCCAGTCCATAATGACCAGGCTCTCTCCTTTGTCTGGTTTCCTGATGTTCTTATTGTGTGTAAAGTTTCTGAGAATTTCTCTATCGTGTTTGGATAAATTATAACATTTTTTATGTGTCTTGTTGTCCAATAATTCATGAATTTCTTTTTTTTGCATATTATCTCAAAAACATTCAAAACTGGATGTAATGGGGGATTAGCAACACTTTTCCTTCTGAATTTACCTGAAAAGTTGTTGCCATGGCCTAAAAGTTTTATTGACAACCCTGAGGCTTGAGAAGTATCTGTAGCTTTTATAATAAAACAGTTGTGTGTTCCCTTAGCTAAAGATACCAGATTGTAAACATTAGAATTGAACCGTAGCAATTTTTTTTTTCTTTCTTGATTTAAGGTAAATCCATGGAATACCTGCACTGCTTGTACTCACAAATGAAGGCTGAAGTATTTAAGGGATCATGGGAGTCTATATTAGATCACCAAAGTTTCAAAACTTCGAGTATTCTAATATCGAACCCTAGTCAACGAAAATTTTAAACATTGAACATACAGAACAGTGAATTTTTTCCTAGGGAAAAAAATTGCTGTTCCAAAACACACACACAACACAAGCACACCAAACAAACAGCAATCCACACACATACACCTAAACTCTTACACCTAACCCTACACTAAACTATACATACACCACTAACTATCCACTTATCTTAACCCAAACCCTAACCCTAAGGTCCGTCAATATTGCACAGACACCTCACTCGCGCCCTAACCCTAACTCACCTACCCCGCCCTAACCCTCATGTCCACACAATCACATACTTACCTGACCCATGCCCTAAACCTCACGTCCACACAATCGCACACTTACCTGAACCCAACCCGTAACTTTCCACCACAGTGCTGAAAATACCAAAGCAACAGAAATGGGCAACCAAATTCTTTCCCTAGGAAAAAATTCAGTTTTCTGTTTCTTCGATATTTTCAGTGTTAGCTGAAAATGGGTCGATATAAGTTTTGAAACTTCAGTGTTCTAATATAGACCCGATCATGGCCTTATGAATCTGCTCCTCTACATAAATTTCTGAAGAGAGAATTTGGAGAACACTCTAAAATGGCTGACATTAGAAAACCTAAGTGAGTTCTTTTTATATTAGCAGTTCACTCAAAATGATTGAAAACATTTGTTCTTTTTTCTTATAGGGAACTAATTAATGTTCATCCTTTGGTTGAGATGTTAAACTGGGCCCCCATCTGCCTGAGATGGTGGTAGCTTTGGTGGATGTAAAAGATCACAAAGCACTTATTGAGAAGAGTAAGGGAATTCTACTTGTGGTACTGCCAGTACCGGAATTCTACTTGTGGTACTGCCAGTACCAGAATTCTACTTGTGGTTTTGGTTTTAAGTCAACCACATTTTCATAGACCTCTACTTCTAACTTGTAAAGCATGTTGTTTGAACTGTAATGTCATTTAGCACTGTACTTAAATATTTTTATGATATTTGTTTCTTCTATATCAGTCTTGTTATGACATATTTGAAAGTCAGCCTTTATTTTGCATCTTTTTTATAAACTTACATTTGCTTGCACTTAATGACAAACCAACAGATTTTACCCAGATTTTTACTGTATGTAAATACTCATTTATTAAGTTATACCCAAGTGTCTAATGAAGACTCCTTTGATCATAGTACCATCTACATATTTATTAATTCAACTTTTAGTGTCAGTTGGAATACTTGAAAAAACAACCTAAACAATATGAGCCATAAAACAGACACTTGAGGTACACAGGATTTAATAGATGCCCAGTCAGACTGATAGCCCTGTACAGTGGGTTCCTATCATGAAATCGAACAGGCTGGAGAGCAAATGGCTTTAACATCAGAAATGCCCTTCATCGATGTGTTTTTTGTAAGATTCCTGTACAGTGAGGATCGGAAAAATTGCCCTTTCCTCACTGTAGTGCGATTTTGGAGTTGTATATATAATTAGTGGGGGGAGTGGGGGGGCACAGCCCCCCACAAGAGCAACTTCTAGGTATGGCATTTTCAATGTTTAAGCCATTCGCTCTCTGGTATTTTTGATCTCGTAATATAGACCCCTGTACAGTTATGTTTTGTAAGCTAGTTATAAATCACCTGTCAACCAACCTTATTATGTAAGTATTAATAGCATTAGCCAGCATTCTGGAAATAATCACATTGTGATCAAAGGTGTCAAACCTTTCAGTAAATCTAAACAGATTCCATCAATACCTATGCCTAGTCAATGGCCTTGCTTCCTGGTTCACAGAAGTATATTAAGTTGGCCAGGGTCAAACTGCCATCTCAAAAAATATACATATATTAAAATTTCTCATTTAATAATGCACACATGTTATCTGATTTCAGTTAACCAGCCCACATTTTAAATAATTTGTCAATAATTGATGTTATACTTAGTGGTCTATAACTTTCAGCTAGATCAACTCTACCTCCTTGAAGGTGAATGGCTGAGGTACCAGATTGTTAAAAATTAAAAAGTTTGTGCATTGAGCAGTTTGAATTATTTGTTTTTTCTGATATAGTTTTGTTTGTGTATTACTATATTTTATATACACTCGATACATATTTATTTTAGCTTTTATGAGTTTAGCTAGTTTCATATTCCACCAGGGAGGTTTTTAAGCCCCATTTGCCAATATATAATTTGCAGTTTTAGTGTTGTCTTAAAATTGAATAATATATTTTAAGAAACTAAGCCAAGTATTTTGTCCCTCAGTTAATCAAAATGTTGTTAATTTTGTCAAAATATTTTTAACTTGACTTCCAAGATGGCTGCACACTCATCAACAGCTTAATTGTAGCTCTCAGAGTATAAAAAAATAAAACAAGAAATAAGAGTCAGTGATAATGTCAGCTTAAGTGAAATTCAGTTACTGGCTAGTAAGTACACTACCTGGAAGGCAGCAAAGAAAATGCTTAGAGAACATGAAAGGAAAACCAACCAGAAAAGGTGAAGAGAAAACAGTGGCTCAGAAGAATTCTGCAGCTGTTCAGCAAAAAGTAGTTCTACAAAAGATGGCTTCCAGTAACTTAGGAGTATATCAAACCAATAATAAAATTTTCAGAAAAATATAAGAAGCTTTAACAAGCTATTCAGATGAACTGGCAAAAATGCAAAATCAGAGGTTGAAAAAAAGGAAGGGCTGTCTGAGTATGAGGCTTCTCATGAAGAGCTGTTTCAAACAATGATAGAGTTAAAAGACAGAGTGCACAGAAAAAAATGGAGATTTTCTGCTGTACCAGAGAAGGTAAAAAACATGCTAGATTAATTTCATGAATGCACAAATAAGGAACTTGACTGGTATTCCACAGCAAGATTTTTTACTTGAAAGGGCACATCAAATGTATGCTTCAAAACTGGTCATGAGAAAGCAGCCTATATCTGTATTAGTGACGTTACAATCATACCAGTAGAAAGAGCTGAGCCTGACAAAACTGTGGAAGAAGGAAAAAGTATTAAAATTGGAAACAGCAGAATGTGTGAGAAAAATGATTATTCACTGTACATCAGGGAGAAATAAAGCTAATTTTGCCAGTAATCAGGGAATGTCGAGATGCCAGAGTGAGATTCAAGTTGCTGTATCTGTCTTCAGAATATATTTTCCTGGAGGGCCAAAGACATTTTTGATGCTAAGGATGAAATAAAAAGTTTATCCATCAAAAATTGACATAGCAAATAGAAGGGGAATCTACTTTTCATTCTTCTTTCAATAAGGCTCATAAAGAGACTTTGCCATTCAAACCTTTTCTAGTGTTCTGAAGGAAAATGGTTGAAAGACAGAATAAAATAGTAGATGGCTAGAATAATCTGGTGTACCTAGGATTTGAACCAGTGTCTGGTGCTGGGAGATGTGGATGAACAAGAAGGAGGCCAACAACACTGAAATTAGTGAATAAAAGGAAATTATAGAGCATCAATCACATTTGTGAAATATGGCTTTTAAAGAAAAAGTGGCTGAGAAAAACTGGAATGTTTTGGCTTTGTTAAACTTGTGGGAAGACTGTAAAGCATATACCATACTTTATGTCATTAATGTTTAGAAGTCACTAAAAGGGGAAAAAGTCAAACTGCAAGCAGAACAAACTTTTGTTCTTCAGCCAAAAGTCAACTACTGAGAGCCAGTCAGCTTAATACAGATGAAACAGAATGCCTTGGTCAGATAAATGAGATGATAGAGGGATTCAAGGAACGGGTTTATAATGAAGTTTTACTTGATCAATTAAAATCAGATATTATGAATGAAAGATGAGATAGGGCCAGACCATACTTCTCAGATAAGAATAGTGAGATACATAATTCATTTCAGCATAATAGACAGGACTGTCTGCGCTATGTAACTAGCTATAACGGGAAGACAGATGGGGTCAAAACTATTATATCAAGAAATTGGGGAATATTAGAGCAATGCCTGAAATTAAACAACTAATGGGAGATAAGCCATATTTTGCATATAAAATTGCTCCAATTTAAAACCCTACTTATGTTATAAAGATATGACAAATGTGTCTAGAAAAATGTTAAAACTAGGCACCTTCCCTGTTATAGTTGTGTGTGCTGTAATGCTACTGAGAAAAATAATGAATTTACACACCCAATTGTTGTTTGTCTTTTGACTTTTTCCCGGTAAGGGGTCGCCACAGCAGAACTCCGGTCCGCTAATGATTGGCAGTAGATTTTTATGAAACGCTGAGGTGCCAGCTCCACGCCCAACCTTCAACGAAGGCACGCCCATTTACGCACGCATGTCTTTCGAACGCTACCCAACCATGGGGAGGACATGCAGACTCCACACAGAAGGCACTCCCAAGCCAAGCTGAGAATCGAAGGGAGAACCTCTTGCTGTGAGGTAACAACGCTAACACCCAATAACAAAGAGAAAATACACATTTCAATGCTATGCTGCGCATAATACATCTAATATTGTCTATTTGGTGAATTGCATGAAATGTCCTGCTTTTTATACTGGCAAATGTACACAAAAATGGAAAAACTGAATTATAAAACATAAATCTGAAATATGAAGAAAAGTTAACACCAATGCATTTGCTAAACATATAGTAGAAAAAGGCACTGATCATGACTTCTGTTTTAAGGTGATTTACATTCTGCATGAAAAAAGAAGGAGTGATAATTTAAATAATAACTTGGAAATTTGTGAATATGAATGGATCATATGATTACAGGCAGATTCTGCACCAGGTATAAATACAGCTGTTAGTATCAAGCCTATATTGAAATGGAATAGATGTGTTTAGATAGATAATAAAAATTAAAAATATTTTAACATACTTAGAAAAACATATTTTCTCTCAATATTTATTTGTTTTTATTCTCAGCATTTTTATGTCTTTGTAATATGTATAATATTATCATATGTTTAAATAACTATTTCATTTATTTAAATAGTTAATTGATTCTGTTTTTCGACTGGGGCTGTGTCACATGGTTTTATTTTAAATTGTACTAATGCAGATATGATTGTATTATTTGCTTAATACACACTGAAGGAGGACATCTGCCTGAAAACTTTGTGGTTTTACTGATTTCTTTTCCAAATAAATTATTGTATACCCGCTCAGCATTTCCAGCTCCTGGAGTTTTTGTCTACTTTTCATAAAGACCAGCTGTGTGCAGGTGTAAGCAATTAATCTTGAACATTCTAAGCATTCATGAGGCAAATGCAAAATTTACAGATACAGTGGCAAGCAGTACTGAGAAAATTATGGGCGTGAATAAGAGATACCAGCATCTGTAGCAGCTTTAATACTTTAATGCATTTAATATAACAGTGCACCCTTTAGTTTTATATGAAGCTAGCCAGTGCACATTTTATTAGGGTTAAAACGTGATGATTTTGTAAAGTATATAAGCTGTTTTTCACATCTCAGAGAAAAATAGGGGTAATAAAAGAATAAACAGTAATCAGTATAAGTGGGAACACAGGCTGTAGCATGAGACTTAGCAATGGTAACCTTAGTTTTATGTTATGTAATGCTTGTAGAAGCAGCTGTCAATTTGGGGCAATCGTTTCTATCTGGAGTTTTAAACTCTATTTTGAAGATATGCATAGTTTTTGTGTTTGTTTTAAGTTAATAGGAGATGAAGGTGTTTTGAAAATGCATTTTTGAAGGTTTCCATTTAAACAAAAAGTCTTCAGAAAAAAAATGTGACATGGGTTCAAATGGAGATGAGATCTAACAACTGTATAAAAGATCAGCCTGCCAAACATCAGTTTGTGCATGTAACACAAAAGCTGGAATTAAACATTCAAAAAAACTGATGTATGATAAATGGGAAGAACAGCTTTTTATCATAATGGCTTCACTATTCCTATTGTCTTGAATTGTAAATGGCCTTACAGATATAGGCAAAAAGGAAAGACTATTAAGTTATATTAAGAAATGCAAAGTGCAAATAGGAATGTTGTAGGAGTCACATTTGGAAAGCAATGAACATGTAAATGAGACAAAGAAAGGATTGCAGGATGAAATTTCAGCAGAATGTCAGGAGAAAAGGAAAAACTGGTAATTGTACTAATTGTTAAATGGTCACCCCAGTGAAAGAAGAAGAAAAATGATAATAAATGTAAATTTGTATTGTCAAGAGAGGAGGATTATGTTAGCATGTATTTTTATATCACCAAAAAATAAAACTGCTATTATACGTCTTAAGAACATTTT
Organism: Protopterus annectens; assembly: GCF_019279795.1. Taxonomy (NCBI): domain Eukaryota; kingdom Metazoa; phylum Chordata; order Ceratodontiformes; family Protopteridae; genus Protopterus; species Protopterus annectens. Next base: position 1,127,612,323 of record NC_056725.1, on the reverse strand, counting down.
TGGAAAAATAATCAGTTTTCAGCAGGGAATATTACTTATAGGTGGGGACTGGAAATTGACTTGCAATAGTGCAAATGTATCAGGGGACATAGAAGGAAAAATATAACAAAAGTGAGCTGATTTCTGAAGAAATTTATGAAAATAGTTGGCATGGAAGATGTGAATTCGGTAGTAGGAATTGGACATAATGTACATATTATTCCCCAAGGTACCATAACTGGCCTAGTTAGATAGGAATTATATTTCACAGTAACATGCAGATTTAATTGAAATCTTCAATACACATTCAATAACTATTTCTGATCATATACTGATAAAACATGAGATAAAAATGCAGAGTAATGAAGTAAAAATGAGGTACTGGAGCTTTCCCATTTACCTGTTAAAAAAGAGAAATTTAAGGAATGAGTAGTGGAAATTATTTGAGAGATATTGGGGAAGATGGAAGTATCTTTAGAAGTTATAGCTAGTGAGTGGGATAAAATGAAAATGGAGTTTAAAAACAGGGTAGGAATAAAAGAAAAAAGACATGATTATGAAGCAATAGGAATTACTTAGAGGGACTGACAATGGTCAAAGTACTACAGAATAAGGGGAATCTCACAGAACAAGATGAGATACAGAGTACTAAACATAATTAAGAGAGTATCTGGATAGTATTAATGAGTTTAGAAATATTCTTGTTATGCAACAATTTTTGATAATAACTCCAGAGCACAAAAACTTTTAGCACAATGACTTAGGCAACAGAAAGTAGAAAGGGTTGTCACCAAACTTAAGGAGATCCTATACAGGTATTAGAAATATTTTGGAAATTTTATAAAAATTTGTATAAAGCAGAAAAATGTGGCAATTAAGGAAAAGCACAAGCTGAAATATTTATGGAAGACTTAATTATGCCAACATTAAGAGTTAAAATAGGAAGAGATTTATTTACTTACTTACTTATTTAACATTTGTTTACTGGGAAAGTCTAACTGGGATAGAGCCCATTTTCAGCAGAGGGCAGGGAGAAATATTCCAGACACGTCTTTGGAATGTGGGAGGAAACCAACATTAATGCAGGGAAGACATGCAGACTCCATACAGAAGGCACCCCAGCTGAGAAGTAAACCAGAGAACCTCTTGCTGTGAGGGGACCACTGCACCATCCAATAAATAAAAATGGTGATGTGTAATCAATCTTCAGGAAAGTTTCCAGGAACAAATGGTATTCCTGTGGAAGTCTGGAAGTTAGGAGGGAAGAAACTGATAAATATCTGAAAAAATTTAACAACATTTTAAGAGAAGTTGAAGCTCTAAAATCTTGGAAGAAAGCTGCAGTGGCTGTATTACCTAAAGATGATAAGGACTCATCAGACTCAGCTACATACAGACCCATTGCAATTTTAAACCGGGATCATAAAGTGTTTATATATATATATATATATATATATATATATATATATATATATATATATATATATATATATATATACATACACACACATATATATATATATATATATATATATATATATATATAATAGTTAAAGGAATCGCAGAAGTGTTGCTAAAGTTGCTAGGTATGGATCAATTTGGTTTTGTGCAGGGGAGGTAAATATTTGACCACATTACTAGAATAATGATGATCCAGTGGGAAGCAGAATATAAAAAAAATGTTATTAGTGGTTCTTGATGCAGAGAAAGCTTTCAATAGAGTAAGCTGGAATTTTATAGGAATTTTAAACACCCACCAATCTCCAATAAGCAACTCAGAAATTGTGGAAAAACATATTATTTTGGATCAATGCCAATATTTCACTAAATTTCAAAGCTCTCACCCAAATGACCCCAACAAAATCTGGAGTACTATCAACTCTTTGCTCTACACTGTTTCTTCTACCAACCCTAACATTTTCCCCTATCACTCTCCCTCTGAAACTGCAGACTTACTCAACAAACACTTCATAGACAGCATCTCTAAACTCCTACCCCCGGTAACTCTGCTCATCCCAACTCTTCTGTCTCACCCTCACCTCCCCCTAATCCTCTATGCTCCTCTGTCTCTCAGCCTTTTATCTTGTGACCTGTTTCTACTAAATATATCAAATCCCTGCTTCCTAAACTAAAACCATGCTCTCTGTCCACTGATAAACTCCCCCCTCAGTTTCTGAAAATTGCTGCTGACTTTATTGCATATCTTGTATCTATCTTAATCAACCACTCCGTTCAGGAATCTATCCTACCGGAAATATGGAAATCCTTCTATACCACTCCTCTGCACAAAGGTGGCAACTCTGTTGAACCCTCTAACTATAGATCAATAGCTATTCTCTCACCGCTTTCGAAGATCCTTGAAAAATGTATACATACTCAACTACTGTCCAAACTCATTCATGAAAATCTCCTCACCCCCTTGCAACATGGTTTCTGCCCTAAACAGAGTACCTCAACTGCTCTACTATCCTTTACTCAAAAGGTTGCAAAATCTAGGGGTAACAACCTCCTCATCTCCTGTCTATTCCTTGATCTCTCTAAAGCCTTCAACACTGTGTCTCATCCCATCCTTCTTAACAAATTCTCAGACCTAAACCTCTCTCCTTCTACTCTTGGCTGGTTCCAATCCTACCTTACTGGCAGAAAACAAGCAGTTAAATGGCAGCAGGCATTCTCACCCTGGGTCCATACTTGGGCCACTCCTTTTCAACATTTTTACCTACAACCTACATTCATCCTGCAGTCTCTCATCTGCAATATAATACGCAGATGACTTTACTCTCTTAACTATCTCCAATACTATCTCTGAACTACACACACTAACACAGAATTCCTTTATCTCTGTTGAAAAATGGCTCAGACATAATCGACTAATCCTTAACCTGAAGAAAACTCGACTCCTTCTCTTCCTACCTCAGACACTCTCTCACCTTAAAGCCAACTTTTATCTTTCTTCCCTAGATGGCACCACTATCTCCCCTGCCTCACACACCAAATTCCTTGGGGTAATAATTGATGACTGACTAAAATTTGACTTGCACTTACAACAGGCCATCAAAACAAAACACCAAAAACTTAGACTATTTTATAGGAACAAAGAATTCCTCACTACTGCCACTAAATGCACTCTTGCGCAGGCATTTCTCTTACCTAGTCTTCTATATGTGTCCCCCATCCTTACCAATATCCAAACTACCTCAGTGCAGAAACTGGAACAAACATACAACAAAATTGCCAGATTTATTCTAAACCAACCACTCTCGTCACATCACTGCCTCTCACTAAACAAACTTCAGTGCCTGGAATTTCTACACTTTTTCCTACAATCACAACTCCACACTACCTTTTCCACACTCAACAATCCCTCTGCCTGCCCTGCTCTTACCTCCCATGTTACTCTCTACTTCCTCTGGCCTCTCCAGAGTGCTATTCAGCATCTTTTCAGTTTATAAACCCAAAAGGAATATTGGCAAACTACTTTACAAACACTCTTTCTCACTAAATTGGAACAAACTCCCTCTCCATATTAGATCCACGCTTTTCTTTCCCTGTTTTAAAAGGGAGTTTAAATCCCACCTACTAAACTTGAAATTATGCTGTTGCCTTGACCACATGTAGTCTTAATAAAAAACAGAATTTCACAAGTATCAAGGCAAAAACACAAATAGCAGAGCACAGCTTCAAAACGCACAGGTCAAAGATGAAAATTTTACTTTAAATTTATTCTGGTACCCTGGCATTTCGCCTTCAAGGAATATCGATGCCACATCACATCCCACAATTTATACAAACTTCCTTCCACCAAAACAAACTTTTATGACATCCCCCATGGGCAGAAATAAAATGTTCTGCTACCAGACTTAAACCATTTCTTTTCCTAATATCCCTCAAGCGCTCCATAATCCTCACCTTAACTTTCCTTTTAGTTTGCACAGTGTACCACTTCACCTTTTCACAGCCACAGCCAATAATATAAATTACACCCTGTGAATTACAGTGAAAAGCTTCTCTAGCTCTATAAAATCTGCCATTAATTTTCCATCCATCAAGATTTCTGACCCTATTGCAAATGCTACAATTTCCACATGAGCACATGCCAACTCTACCAAATTGACAGACTGAACATCATTTCCACTAAGTAATTCTTTCAAGTTGTTGTAGCTGCCATAAGCAAAGGTAACATACGTGGGGAAAAGATGCCCCACACTCACATCCTCGTTTATCATATACCAAAATCTTTTAATAATATTCTCCACTACATGGTAGAAAGGGGAAAATTTCATCACAAAACAATTTATCTTCCACACTAATACTTTCATTCATCTTTCTACTTCTTTTGTTCAAATTAACCCTTTGTTCACGTTGGTAAAAGGAATCTTTATTTTCCTCAGTTTCCCCGAGTACTGCCTTCCTCGCATTCTGCAGCTGCTCTATCTGATAACCCTTAATCCTCAGTCTGTCAATTACATCTTCCAAAAATATCTGTCTTAAAGCTTCTTCAGAAGTATTATGGAGAATTCTTTTAAATTCTCCATAAGGCAATGTTTGATCAATTATGGGGGATGCATGCTGTCTGCATGCAAGAAATTGTTCACTGCAGTGGATTTTCTGTGTGGCTTAAACTGAACCCTCTTATTCTCATTTACATACAACTCCACATCCAGGTAAATAATATTGGCTCCTTTAAAGTAGTTAAAATATGTGAAGGTGCTTTATGAGATTGCCTTTATTGACTAATTATCTTAACTGGTGGAAGGAAGTTTGTATAAATTGTAGGATGTGATGTGGCACACGTAGTCTTAGTCTGTCCTACAGTATAACCTGGTGCATCTCCTTTCTTTCTCTGTTAGTAACTTCTGATTCTGGGTAGATAGCAGTTGTTGGAGGTGTGATGGGGAAGAAAGATGTAACTGGAAGTGAGTTGGCAAATTTTAAAAGTTCGCTAAAGGGTACTCTGTCAGAAATGTTGACTGAGAAAAATGGCTGTAATTAAGGAAATGATTCTTTTGAGCTGGGACACAGAATCTGAACCGCCTAGACATGATAAGGCCTTTTTAAGTTTAATTCTGTTGGCTGCTAAAAAAGCAATTACTAGAAAATGGAAACCAAGGTCTAAACCAATTGTATTTGAAGTGTTGAATATTATAAAAGAGATAAAAGACCTGGAAGAGGGATCTTTGGAAAAAAATAAGCAAATTGCATAGAAATAAATGGAAATTGTGAGAACAATACTTGAAGTATAATATTCAGAAAGAGGAGGAGGAGTGAGGTTTAGGGGGAGGCAGGAATACAGCTTTTTAAATGGTGTTGGACTGATGATGATGATAGCTACAAGAAAAGAAAAGAATTTGATATATAATGAATGGAAGTGGAAAAAATGTTAATATGCTTTGTTTACTTTTCTGTTAATGTATGTTTGCCTAAATTTTAAGTGATAATTTAATAATGGTGTTTATTATATGTTAACACATTTCTGAGCCTAAAATATTATAACTATGTACTGGCTTTTTGGTGCAGATGGTCTTTTTAACAATATGGCAAAATCTAGCCTTATATGATCTGAATATCCTATGAATTTTTACTAGCAATGACAGAGGCATGGCCAGAAAAATTGAACAAGATCCGATCAAGAGTGTTGTGATCCTTGGTGGGAAACATAACCTGGTTGAGAAAATTGTTCATCATCACTAAATCAATTAATTCTATTTCTAAATATGATAGGCATGTATTATTTTGCCTATGTATATTTAATATAAATAAAAGGTTTACAAATATGAGTAGATAAAAATAAATTGCAGTTCCAACAATCAAGTTTATTGTTTATTGTAGCTCTGAAAAAGATGACTACAGAAAATTAATATAAGAAATGGGTAGCAGGATGTGCTAGGAAGAACTAAATGAAAAATGTACAGCTTGAAGACCGCAGCTGAAAGACAGAAACAGTCTGAAAAGACAGAAAAGAAGGGGAGAATGAAAGTGCTAAAGAGCAGAGAATGTAAAATAGCATTGGAAAATGAGGAAGAAAATGGGTAGAAAATAAAAACAAAAATAATATAAAAGTAGAGTCAAAGGAAAATAGCCAGATAGAATACAGAGATGTAGATTATCTGTACAAAGATGACTGATAGAACAGGAGAAAGAAAAGAAAGCAGAGGGAAGAGGAAGGATGAAACATGACTTGTCTAGAGACAGTTGAAAAGAAAAGGATAAAGCACGTAGCAGTAAGTGGTGGCATGAGTATAAAACATTTACAAATGTGGTCAGTATACTCAAACAAAAAAAGCTGAAAAGATCAAAGGGAAGATGACGCCAAGCTTACAGTGATCTAAAGTGGCCTCGACCAGTCACAAAGGGAAGGGTATATCACAGAAGAAAGAGTAGATAGCTACAAAAAAAGAAAGAAAATGTAGCTATGGTGGCAGTGCACTGAGCACGATATCTGTTCTTGTTCAAAGAAAAATGAATTACAGGAAGAATAATGGCTTGTTGTTGAAGTTATTCTAAGAAAGATGTGACAGAAGATATTACAGATGAAACTGATTTGGGTTGTGGAAAAAGATGAATAAGGGGGGTAACAGTTGGTATATACACACAGTGTGATGCTAGCGAATTTTGTGGAAAACTTATAAAAAAATAACAAAAATTCTACCAAATGTAACCATTGGTAGCACTCTGCATAAAATGAATGCTAGTGGTCTCTTCTGGGTAGAAATGGTTCTAGAAAAGCACCAAAAAGTACAGATTAAAGATGGCTGTGGTGTAACAGAAATCCCAAACCTATAGGTCTTTATTGATACATATGCTACTCCCTATGATTAGAACATTATATCACACACTTTAGTAAGCTCATGAAACATTGAAAGTGGAGTAAGGTACAAAGGGAGTTAGTTTCAGCCAGAGAATGAAAGCAGTATTGACAACTTCTGTCCCACATAGATACCTTAGTAGTCAATTTCCAATGACTCTAGGTTCAGGTAAATCAATAGTCAAACATGATTTCATATGTCTAGGGAAAGACTGCGCAGCTGAGAGAGACTTAGTTGATTTACAGGTGTCTGTCAAATAACAGCAAGTACTACTGAGGTGTAAGCAGAAGCATTAGAAAAACAGAAGCACTAGAAAATTGTTCATTTTGAAGCTGTTCCAAAACAAATGATTACATCATCTGTGCAATTTTTTTCCACAAAGATTTTCTTGCAAAGCAGTTTACTGTTGCAAAGGGGTTCTTGTTAAATATGGTTAACAGAAGGAGGAAGCAAGCAACCTGCAGTGAGAATTCTACGAGACCCTGGCATTTTATCTGAAGCATCAAGAAAGAATAATTGAGTGCGTATCAGCCAAGTGAGAGCATTGTATGATTTTTTTCCCAGTGCCTTTTCCTAAAGAGATGAACATCCAATGATCTTTGGCCTATGATGTATCCAAACTGCATTAGAACTTGATTGTGTAACAGCTCTTTTCTGAACTGAATGGCCAAATGCATGTATGATTCTCAGGAACTTGCATTCATTCAGTTGTATGCAGATAGTTCTAGGTGTGTGTGTGTGTGTGTGTGTGTGTGTGTGTGTGTGTGTGTGTGTGTGTGTGTGTGTGTGTGTGTGTGTGTGTGTGTGTGTGTGTGTGTGTGTGTGTGTGTGTGTGTGTGTGTGTCTGTGTGTGTGTGTGTGTGTGTGTGTGTGTGTGTGTGTCTGTGTGTGTGTGTGTGTGTGTGTGTGTGTGTGTGTGTGTGTGTGTGTGTGTGCGTGTGTGTGTACATATCTCTCCCTCCCTTTCCCTTTCTCTCTCTCTCTATATATACATAGACATATACATATACATATAAATATACATATACAAATAGTGGGTACTTTTCCTTTAACGGGGCAGCAGGCAAAATGTGCGCAGGTCTATCAACCTCTTAGAGCAAGAAATCTGGAGCAAAGCCATAAAACATGGGGGGACAAAGGACACAAAACAGGGACACTTAATATTTTGCTCTTACAAACTTAGAAACTTGGTAACAGATTTTGCGTTAGCATGAATTTTTGGAAAATTATTAAGTCTGAAAACTGAAATATCTGTCTTTATAGTCTGACTTCAACCCCCCATGATTTGCCAGAAAAACCCAATTTGATGAAAAACAGAGCAAAAATATGAGGCAAACATCTTGACATTCTGCGAAAATCTGTAGAGTTAAGAGGTATGCGACTAGGTCCAAAACCACGATATTATCCATATACCAAAATGGGCGATGTGACTTGCTATATTGCAATGCGTGATTCATCATGACTGTTATCTATATCAAGCACCGTTTTCTCTGTTATATTTACTGCTTCGTATAATGAAGTTACCTGTAATATAACATATTTATCCATACATTATAAACAGTGTTACAAAAGATATACATCAGGTTATTATTCAAATCCAAACATTGTTTTAATCGCTTTTAAAATAAAGTTATGTGCGATGTCGAACACACGATAAACTTGCCCCTTTTTTCTGTGTGCTTCACCCATACCACTTTTGAGGTTGTTCCTGTATTACAGCAAGATGGCTCTGCCATGGTTAATGGTCTTTGAACATAATTGTATATGGAGTATGTTTTATTTGTAGAATAATAACAGCTGCTTCAGTGACCGCCTCTCAAGTCAGTCATTACATATGAAAGAATTTATGGTGGTTATTTTGGAAGCAGCAAAAAATGGTACTCTCCTATAAATTGTTAGGTTTTATCCAGTCTGTCATACATTACACCTGTCACGGGTGCTGTATCCCTTATATTATGCTCTGTTTTACTTATGTATTTATTGTTATAGTTTGGTTCTTTAAATCTTAATGATTTTGTGTGGTAGTACATTTGTGTCATGTGACTTAGTCATATGCTTGGCAGAATTCATGTGGTAATGTTTCAACTGCTGCCCCGTTAATGGAAAAGTACCACATAGTGTAGAAGAGAAACCAGAGAGTGAACTGAGATGGCAAGATTCCCAGAACTGTCCTGCTAATGAATTACATAAAATACACAACTTTAAAAATGTTTATCCACTCATATTGTGGGGACCCCAATTAAAAATGATGCCTAGTACTGCTTTTCTATTCCCTAAGAACAAACTCCCCAGTGAACACATTCTCTGAACATGACTGTCTGAAGTTCTACTCCCTGATCACTGTTTTCCATAGGATTTTGCCACCACTGTGGTTTCTAAGTGTGTGCCAGCTGTGATTATTTTGAGGGGGACATCTCTTCCTTCTTAAATTTTATGAGGCTGTGGAGTAGGTATATATAAGTTCTGAGATGGGGCCTTCCCCTTATCTGGAGTTACAAAAAAGGTTTACAACAATGTTTTTCAGCCAGTCAAGTTTCATCAGTTCAGGCTCAGAATTGTTATATGATAACTCACAATGGAAGTGGTATCAGTCCAGTCAGGTGTTGTCATTTTGCCTAAATCTCATAATGATGAACATACACTCTGAGGTATCATCAGAACTCTAAACAAATACAGACTATTTAAATGTTTTCATTATAAATCCTCAGAGCTGGGCAGGCCAATTGTCACAGGACATATTCTAAGATTTTCTCAAGTGTTAAATGTTCTGTTGTTTGGTCTCCTTTGTCATATTAAAAGATTGAGCACAGGGTAATGTTTCATTCCTTTAAAGTACATGATCCCCTAATTTAAATGTTAATTTAGCAAACAGATAGTTCTGGCAGTTGTTTTTGTTTTGACTAGCAGCGTATGAAATGGTTATTGCTTCAGACCACTTCATGAACTTGGTAGCTGATATTTTCAGTTTAAAAGTTCTTCTTTTTTGTTCTTTACTGTTCTTGTTGCATTACATAGAAATATATTATTACATTTACTGTGCAAAATCATTTTTCGAAAAAGAAATAACAATACAGTGATTTTTGTCTAGGTAAAAGGTCATAAAAGACTATATATATATATATATATATATATATATATATATATATATATATATATATATATATATATATATATATATATATATATAAAGAGAGAGAGAGAGAGAGCGAGCGAGAGAGAGAGTGAGATCTATGGTAATAGAACAGACTAGTAGTCCTAGCGGAGTTTAAAAGTTTCCTGCATTGCTCTGTGTTGTCACTGGTCTGCCCAGATCCCGAAATATCCACTGTCCTCTGCCTCTGCCTCTGCCTCTCCATCATCCCCTGCCCCTCGAACCCATCTGTGGAGTGTAAATGTGTTCTGAAGCCATTCTGCCTGGGGACAAAAAAAGGCTGAAGTGAGGCATTTAGATTTTGGATGACCTCAGGGGTGTTGTTAGCATAAACAGAGGGGCTGGGAGGCGAGGAAACAGGAGCTGCTCTGTAATTACATGGTGCATTAGGTGGTAGGTATGAAGTGAAAGGTTGTTGCCTTTGAAACTGTTGCTGAGGAGAAGGTCATTGCTGTCTTTGAAGATACCGTTGGTTTCTTCCACTATTCGTGATAGGATAAGCTGTCCGGTTACTGTATTGCTATAGATCTCTATGCAATTTTCCCTTTTTTGTTTTTATAATGGATGTAACATGACGAGAAATTTTGTGAGCAATACTATCATATAAAGGTCTGTGCAAGTTAAAGTCCCGGTGCATTAATATTTCTTCATGCAGTACAGAGATGTCCCTTTTAAAGATCTTGCAGTCTCTTCATGTTATGCTTAATGAGAATTTTGATAGTTTGAACTCCCATCACATTAAACAAGTCTGTATGCTCTGTATACAGGGGGAAGTCCACAGTTGTTCTATTGGGGTATTTATACATTCTGAGACCTTTTAGCACTATGTTGTGGTAAATGCATGCTTCCAAATACAAATTGTCATAAATAATGTTCTTAAAAACCATCAGTAGTCTCTCTAACTTGGAAATTAGACTTACAGTAAGATTGCATGTTGTGTAACTGCTGTCTGGTATCATTTTCCTCTCGGGAAGAAACATTGTCAGCATCTGAAGTAAATGGATTAGACAGATTATCAGTCTGTAAGAGACTCTGGGCGGCCACGGTGGTGCAGCGGTTAGTGTTGCCACCTCACAGCAAGAGGTTCTCCGGTTCGATCCTTGGCTGGGGTGCCTTCTGTGTGAAGTCTGCATGTCCTCCCTGTGGTCACGTGGGTTTCCTCTGGGTGCTCCGGTTTCCTCCCACATTCCAAAGACATACTGTAGATGGATTGGACACTGTAAATTGACCCTAGGTATGAGTGCGTGCAAGTGTGTGCCTTCTGTGGAAGGTTGGGCGCCGGGCTGGCAACTCGACACTGTAAAACTCCACTGCCAATCATGAGCAGACAGGTGATCCGCTGTGACAACCCCTAACCGGGGAAAAGCCAAAAGAAGAAGAAGAAGATCAGTCTGTAAGAGACTAAGTACATAGTCCCTTTGCAGGTTAGAGCATCTTTGCAGGCTGGAGTTGTCCGATGAATCTCCAGATGAATTTCCCGATGTATTTACAGCCACATTTCCTTGTAACAAATTATCAGGAGCTGTTTGCAAAGAAACCCCTGGCTGTCCCCTTTGTGAAGCAGTATCCAGTTGTTCTCTAGGTCCTGAATTGTCATGCTATCCTCTATCTCCGTTTTGCTGTGCAAAAAAACTCTGCATCTGCTAAGTAATTCTTGACTCCTAATATTGGATTCAGTTAAAGATTCCATTAAATTATTAAAAGTCAATAAATTCGGTGAAACTGAATGCATTGTCAAATCAAACAAATCCTGGCTATTATTGCCATGCTCCATGCTGATTTCTCCTTGCATAATGCCCTATTCAGAGAAAAAAATAATGCAACAAGGCAGCCGGAAAATGTTTTTTTTTTTTACAAAAGGACTAGAACTCTGAGGAGTTCTTTTGAAAACATAGACTCCCCATTTCTAATAGGAAATGTACGTAATGTGACTGACCCACCAAGGATGTTTACTTGTAATAAATGCATTTGCTGTCAGTACATTTTCAAGGGTGCTAGCTACATCTTTCAGAATAACCATTTCACTATTAAGTTTGCTAACCATTTTGACTGCAATAAGGCAAATATAATGTACACTGCTGCTTGTGTGACATGCAATTTATTTTATACAGGGAAAACATGCTGAAAAGTATCAGACCGCATTAAAGAACATTACAGAGCTATAAGGGCTAAAGACTGTCATAATGCCCCAGCTCAACACAAGTTGACCTTTTTTTCTGTGATTATGCTGCACTACTGGAAGTGAAGGAACTCAGGTGGCAGCTCCAGTTAGGAACTGAATCTGCACAGGTCTAAATGACTCCTTGAATTTAAAATGTGTTTTAAGATAGCTAAAATAGCTCAGAGTTGCATGGTTTTATTTTATGTATATTTTATATTGCTATTATTTTTGAAGACATTTTTAATGGTGGACTTCATTAGTTAGTTGATTCACAAAACTGGTGTATGTTTATTCATGTGATGACTACTGCTTCATGTTTATTCATCTGATGATTGATTGGTCTAGTGATTCACATTTACTGTGACAGGTTTGTAAGAATTTGATTGGTGGACTGGAGTTTTTATGGCTTTACCAATACTATTTCTGAGATGTATTGTGTTCATTTTTCATTCTAATGAAGTTCTTTAATAATAAAAGGATGAAAGCGCCAAACAACTGGTTCTACTGATGTTTTCTTTTCTTTTCCATATGCCCATTATGTTGGTGTGTGTGTGTGTGTGTGTGTGTGTGTGTGTGTGTGTGTGTATATTTATATATATATATATATATATATATATATATATATATATACATACATACATACAATAAATATATATATATATATATATATATATATATATATATATATATATATATTTTTTTACCCCAGGCAAGTTTGCCACAGGCTCTTCACAGGGGATGCACCACTGTCTCACTCTACAAAAGCTCACATGGCTGAAACTACCTCAACTGCTAACTTATAACCAGTTAACTATGGCCCACAAAATACTGTATCAACCTGAGAAAACTCCAGTTCTTCTAAGTGCACTTCAGCCGTATTTCAACATAAGTAAACTTTGCTCAGCAAACAAATCACTACTACAAGTCATTAAATCTAAAAATAAAGCTGGGGACTGCCTATATTCCCACCATGTTGCTAAATCCTGGAATCTGTTTCCTCAAACTATTAGAAGCACCCCCCCCCAACTTAACCAAACTTAAAAAAACTACTTAAACAACACTTATCAGACTCATGGCTTTCCTCATGTAACAGCCCAGGCTAAATACTAATATAAGTATATAATAAAACTCACCACCATCACCTCTTTATCCAAATTCAAGAAAAATCTAACCCTTCACTTTAAAAATCAGTGGCTCTGTCAATGTTCTAAACCAGTCTAAACCCACCACCCTCCGGAACCCCACTTCTCCTCATGTTTTCCTCTAGGCTCTTCCTCTATCTAGCATTTACTCTGACATTTTCTCCTTTTAAACCTTATATGTTCATCAATTACATAATCTTACTGTACCTACATATTAGTCTTATATGTTTATCAATTACATAATCTTATTGTACCTACGTATTAGTCTTAGTAAAGAGCAGTAGTTTCTCTGTTCACTTTTCTCTTTGTACCTATGTATTAATTATCAAAACATGTAATATATTCTCTGTTTATAAGTATGTAAACTAATGTCAATGTGGAGCTTTTCTCCCCGGGCCTCCGCTGAAAATGGACATGTATCCAGTCGGATTTTCCCGGTCAACAAATGTAAAATAAAATAAATAAATAAATAATAAAATAAAATAAATAAATAAATAAAGTACTTCTGTCTCTCTCATAAAACTGTCTCTATAACTTCTTACTGTCTCACACACACACATTTCTTTTATTACTTTTTACTTATTCTACCTATTCACTATCACACTATCTTAAACAAAAATACCCTCTCAAATTTACTTCACTATCAACATTGTTCACGTTTCACTCCTTTTTCTCATCCCTACCTTCCTCACTTCATCGTCTACTTTCTCCCTTATTAATAAAATTGAACAGAAAGTGTTACAAAATACATTATTCTCTGTTTCTTTACTCCAAATTGTGTATCATACTCCATAGACAAGCTCACTAAGCCTTCATATACCGATCAATTCACAATACGAACTAAATAATCAGACTTTTACTGCTCATCTGTATTATTATATGCTATGATGTTTTTTGCTAACCTCACCTGATTATTTCTGCTGTTTATGTACTTTATACTACAAGACCACTGTCATTTTTTTTATCATTGTATAAAAAAGTATAATTCTATGAATGTTGTTTCTATATTACTATGTTCTGTCATGATGTGGAGCTTTTCTTTCAGAGCCTCTGCTGAAAATGGGTTCTCCCAGTCGGACTCACCCTAGAAACAAAAGTAAAATTAACTAAATAAATAAAGAAAAATAAAGAACACATTTATCATTCTTTCATTTCAGCTCACAAGTGAGAAACCTGGCTTTTCTAAGTCCAAGTCAAAAAGGGTTTGTTCCCTGAGGATGCACATCCAACTAGTAGTATTACAAAATATGTGCACCTGCAAACTGATCTTTACCATAATAATATTTCTGTGTTTGTCAGAATGCTAACAGTACATTGCCATCACTTTCAACTTTTCCTTAATTTGTCTTTTGCAGGCCATAAATGACTAGCTGAACAATACCATAATTACTATTGTAAAACCTCTCTACAATATATGCCTGATATCTATCACTTCACTAATTCCTTGTTTCTGTGAGTTTAGCTGCATTCCACAGAGAATGGAACAGTATTTTCATTAATGAAATACCTTTAGTCCCTGATCCTTAAAGGAGCCATGGGGATCATTTACGTATGATGCATTTTATGCATGTTCTCTTAGCAGTCTGTCTTTATTTTGAAGTTATTATTCACGTGGTAAGATATAAAAGAGAGATACTACAAGAGTTCTACTCTTACTTTCATATGACGCTTACTCTGGTTTATATCACATCATGGAAAACACTATTCAGCGAACACCTTTTCATTGACCCCAAAACAACGAATGCCTTTTTATTGAACACACACATCAGCAAATGTATTTACCAGGGCAAATGGTTAGCTGTCCAACATTCAGAGATTGCCCTTTAACCCACTGTAGTGTGATATCAGAGTTGGTATATATAACTAGGGGGTGTGAGGAGCACCCCCCCCCACATTGGGGGTTACGGTGGCATAGCCCCCACTTTGAATTGAAATACTGTAAAGTGTGTATTGCTTGGCATGTTGGACAGCTATTTGCCCTGGGAAAATTTTCAATAATGTGTCAGTTCAATGAAAGGAGCATTAACTGTTTTGGGGTTGATGAATAAGTGTTTGCCATACCTCTCAACTGCATAGGTTTTCCCAGAATGTCCAGATTTTTGCCTCATATTTTTGGTGTGTTCCCCCTAAAATCTGTTCCTTTCTGGCAAATAGCTGAGGCTTGAAATCATTAAATAATGACAAACATTTGTGTTTAAGACTCCACATCCTTGGGATAATTCATGCTAATGCAAAACCTATTATTCCATCAACTTTCTAAGTTTGTAAGGGCAATATTTAAAATCTGTCCCTATTTCTCCCCCATCATTTTAGGCTTTTTCCAGATTTTTTGCTCTAAGAGCCTATCTGGACCTTGCCAAGGCCTTTGACACCATTCCCCACTCTGGAATCATAGATAAACTTACTAAGTTGGGCATTAATCCCTATGTCACCCAATGGGTTGCTAAATGGCTTACTGATAGAACCCACACTGTAAAAGTAGCCGACTCCAAATCCAGCTCCAGACAAGTGACAAGTGGAGTACCTCAGGGTTCAGTCCTGGGACCGCTCTTGTTTGGCATCTACTTCTCTGAAGTACAGGTCAACACTAAGGGACTCTGGCTAACAAAGTTTGCAGATGACTGCAAACTGGGAGCCATTATTGAATCCCCAAATGATGTGGATACTCTACAAAAGGGCCTTACAGAAACAGATGCTTGGTGCCAGAGCCATGGGCTCAAGCTCAATGCCAAGAAATGTATTGTTATCCCTTTGGGAAAAACATGTATCCATGAATTACCATATAGGTGGCAGTACACTAAACACAGAAAGTGTGATAAGAGACTTAGGGACACAGGTGGACAGTGGTCTCACCTTCGATAACCACATCGCCACAACAGTCAGGAAATCCTTCTATGTGGCACACCTCATCACGAAGGGCTTTTCATCCAGAAAAAAGGAGGTCATTGTCCCACTGTACTCATCCCTCATTAGACCCATTATAGAATACAATGCCCCATTTGGTATGTACCTCTCAAGACATCTGCAACAACTGGAAAGGCCTCAGAAATACTTCACTAAAAGAATCACAGGCGTAAAGCAGATGCCCTATGCTGACCGCCTTAAAAAACTCCAGCTATACTCTGTCACATATCGTCTACTCAGAGGCGATCTCTGCTTAGCATACAAGGCCATGTCAAACCCAGAGCTGTTGGACATGCTACACTTAAAGAAATCCCAATCCCTCAGAGCTACACGCTCCAGGGATCTAAACCTTGTCATCACAATAAACAAAACATGTTGGAGGGATAGGTTCCTGACCCAGAGACTCCCCAGACTCTGGAATAGATTGCTCATACATGTCAAGCAGAGTGCCTCTTTGGACCTCTTCAAGAGGAACCTTGACGATTGGATGGGAGAAAGGAAATTCACCCCAGGGATCATGTCAGTCGCCCTGCTAGACAGGGGTTCAGAAAAGTAAATAATGTGGGAAGAAATAGCCAGGGAATTGTTATGGCTAGGCTTGTATAGGCCCTAGGGCTGATAGCCTAGTACCAACCTATGAACCTATGAACCTATGAGAGGTATGGTGTTCGCTGAATAGTGTTTTTGATGATGTGATCTAGACCTTTCTCTCAGTGATTCATTCAGGTATTTGTACAAAATCTGTACCTATTTTTTTTCATTTATGCATAGCATACTGTAGTTGAGAAGCATTTACCCAAATTATACAGTGCTACCAGTATGTTTCTCTGAATTTGAAATAACTCACAGACCAACTGAAAATATTATTTCTGTTGCCTAGTATTACGTTTATATCACTGATAAGTACTAACCCACTTTATATCAGCAGTGTTTCTGTAATCTCCTATACAGTGATGGTAGCATTCTGACTGAAGGCATGACAAGCAAACTACAAACCTCTAAAATCCTCAGCCTTCACATATTGTTTCTGATGTATTACCTAATTTTTGTTTCTGCATTTTTAAAATAAATGTTAAGTCGTTGCCATAATGTACTGTTTGTTCATTTCAGTTTCTATACTGTATATGCAGAATACTTTGATTTGTTTGAACTTTAGAGGATGTACAGCATTTGAATCCGTTTCCATTCTTTGCAGCATAAATATTTTCTTGAACATAATGATACATCATTTGAACAATTTATAAATAAAGTGCGGTAACCATAAGCAATGTATTCCTTTTAAACAACATCTGAAGAGATCTTACAACTCAAATGGAACATTTAGGCTTATGTATTCTAGCAGTGACAAAATATAAATCTGTTAAGACAAACGATGCACAGAGCTATGTTTACTAATATGTAAGCTTACCGTGTATCATGTGTGACAAATCTAAACATTTGTCTTAGATAGACACTGTTCAGTAAAATTATCAGAATTTGTCCCTAGCACAATGAAAGAACTATAACTTGTCAAACAGTAGGGGAACTTGTATATGCTAACATATCTGGAAGTGATTTCATGACTGAAGTAATGTGATTTGGATAATATATGAGTGATGCAGCAGAAGATAAGATGAGGAGATACAGTCTATTACAAATAAATAATCTGGAACTAGCAAAAACTGAACCACTTGGAATCAACACAAGTTAATGAACATTCATTGTGGTAAATGCAGGCTTGCAGACATGGCCTACCTCTCAACTGTCCAGATTTATGCAGAATGCCCAGAATTTTACTTCATATGTTTTGGCCTGTTTGTCAAAAAAATTGTCGTTTTCTTCCAAATCATTGAGGATTGAAGTCATTAAATGACAGATATTTAATTATCAGACCTCATAAATTTTAGAAAATGCATGCCAATGCAAAACCTGTTATTCTGGCAACTTTCTAAATTTATAAGAGGAATATTTAAAATCTATCACTATTTTGGGGCCTTTGTCCCCCCATTATTTTTAGCTTTGTCCAGAATTTTTGCACTAAGAGGTTGAAAGGTTTCACATATGGATAAATGGGTAATAAGATATAAATGCAGAATTATTCAACAGAAAGTACTAAGCTATAAAATGGAGGCCAGGCAGGAAGTAAAAAGGCACATTTATTTTACAGAATGTATGACTGTATGGGAGATTATTAGGTAATCACATTTTTACTTGAACATTAAAAATTTTGAAATCCACTT
Organism: Protopterus annectens; assembly: GCF_019279795.1. Classification (NCBI taxonomy): domain Eukaryota; kingdom Metazoa; phylum Chordata; order Ceratodontiformes; family Protopteridae; genus Protopterus; species Protopterus annectens. Next base: position 1,127,593,961 of record NC_056725.1, on the reverse strand, counting down.
GGTAAATAGCCAAAACATTCTGCTGGGAAGTCGTACTGCTTTTCCCTGGACACCCAATTGACACCCAGGATATCAAACCTAAAAGATGAGCATTGTCCATTTATAGCAGCTAGGTTCAAAACATGAAGGTGGTTGTTATATTTCCTTTTTTCCCTCTTGTCTGAGTTTATGTGATCTTAGATAATACACGGTTAAATAATACACGGTTATTCATACTGGACTCATCTGGCTTCATAAAGCCCATTAAAAAGCCAACAAAAAGAACACAAACACACACACACACACACACACACACACACACACACACACACACACACACACACACACACACACACACACACACACACACACACAAAACATTATTGCCGCTACAGGATCACAAATGAATTTACCTAAGTGATTCCAGTGTTTGTCTTCATTGTCTCTTCTTTTGCCAGTGTGAGTCTTAGTTCCCAGAAACATTACATTATTATACAGTCTCATCTTTCTTCACTGTCATAGTCTTAGGTTTCTTCTTATTGTTTCTTACTCAAAGAACAGTTTAACTGTCAGTAAGAAAGCTGATTTATATAATTCTTGAATCTTTCATGATATTAAGTTCACATAAACATATGTTACTAAAACAATGGAATGTCAGCTTGGAAGAATCTGTATACAATAATGTTTACAAGCCAACAAAAAAGAAAGATTTGGTAAAAGTCTGTCTTTGTTTTACAAACTGTTGCAATATGTTAATCACTAGAACTAGAAAAAGAAAATGGTATGTAAGCATTGCTTGCAATGCTGTTTGAGAGGCTGTAAACGCTCTCCATGTGAATAGCATTTACTCAGAGTAGGTTCTTAGTTTCACAGGAAATTGATAGCCATGCAATCCAGGAGACCATTAATGAGGCTAGCCCAAAATTCCCAATTGTCTGAAGTACTATCTGTTTAAGTGACTTGCTCAAGGCCACACAGCAGGCAAATGACGGATGTGGGACTCAAACTATGTACCACAGAAAACTCTACATCTTGTTAACAGCTCACAGCATTAATCCTCTTTTTCAACTTCTAAAAGATGCCCAAAACTGCAGTTTTAATTTTAAAAATCAGTTGTACAACAAATGTCTAAAGCAGACTGGCAGCCAGCCATTTTGTTTGGTACTTCTGTTGTTTTAATCCTGAAAGGCACTTTAATAATAAAAGTGTGTATCATACAATGAGACAGGAGACTGATGTTAGCTGAGGGCCAGAAACTTTTGATAGTTATAGCTTAGGGAATTTCATTGGTTTTCTTAAAACAAACTTGTGCTTCTTTAGTTGTACTCCAAGTTATCTCCTGTTATATTCTGTTGTCCAACTTTTATATCTGGTAGAGGAAAGAAAGAAACAAGCAAAAACATCACACCAAATTGAGTACATCAAAAACAGACTAGAAATCTGTAAAAGTCTTGTTTGTCCGCTTGTCTCCCACAATGGTTACATTACAAAAAGCGAGTTTAAAAACAATGTTTCAGCTAAATAAACAGGACTAATTGTGTCTGCATTGGCGAGTTTAGAAACAATGTTTCAGCTGAATAAACAGGACTAATTGTGTCTGCATTGGCGAGTTTAGAAACAATGTTTCAGCTGAATAAACAGGACTAATTGTGTCTGCATTGGCGAGTTTAGAAACAATGTTTCAGCTGAATAAACAGGACTAATTGTGTCTGCATTGGCGAGTTTAGAAACAATGTTTCAGCTGAATAAACATGACTAATTGTGTCTGCATTGGCCTGCTCTGCTGCTTCCTCCAGGGAAGTCTTGTCCCAGAGTCCCAGCAGGAAAGCTTTGGATTTTCACTCAAAAAAATTGTCCAATAATAAATTCAAACACAAAACAAAAAATAGTAGTGTTCTCAGCAGCTGACAATAGGATTCAAACCAGCCCAAAAAGATGAACTTTGACCCATTGAATCACATTAAAAACACACTTTATCATAGATTAACCCCAGGATTTATGAAGCTTGCACCAGGCGCAGGCATAGTGTAGGTGGTATAACGCCAAATATGGCCATCGAGCAATTCAGGTACAATCCAATTCCACGTGCACTACCGGCGTACACCAGAACTGCACAGCCCCTGGCTTAGGTATGCTAATCACCCCATGTGTAGTGTCGCATCATGCAAATGAAGGCATATAGCGATTCATGAAGTGGTGCAGGCATAGCATAAGCCCACAGAAATGTAAACCAAAAAACACGGTTTACATTTTCCCAAACAGAACATCGGAGCTATGGAAGAGGGCCAGACCCAGGTATCACAACATTAACATATGCCAATGGCGAAATACACAGACAGTGGCATAAGAAAAGATGCACAACACGTAAATAACAACATTTAATGTCATGTCCACAGTAATGCACAGCACAACCGCAGGGCATGTGTGCGGAAGCTGTAACATAAAGAAATAATATAAAAATGTCAGAAAATTGTAACGTAATAGAAATCAGGTTTACAGCATAATACACAATGGTAGGCATGGAACACCACAACCAAGGTGCAAGGGTTGCTAAGGGCCTGCGATAGTGTTCGGCGTGGTAACTATGAATTAGTAGTCAATGTCATGCAAATGAGGCAGATAATACTGAATCGCAAATGTCCCGCCGGATGAAGGTTGTACCATGTGGTGCAGCGGTATAACACTGAGGAGTGGCTCAGAGGAGATACATGACATCAGCAGAGGGGTGTGCCACCGTAGCAGTAAGCACATTGGAGCAATGCAAATCTGGCCTGTCCATTGCTAAGCAAAGCTGCAGGACAGGGGTGGGGAGGAAGGTATAGAATTGTTTAGCTGAGAGCACACATGGTGCCCAAAAGCGCATGTGTATGGGGATGAAAACATGCCCAAAACCCAGTAATTGGACGCACGCGACGCAAACAATAGCACAAACAGGAAGGTCATGGGAAGAAAAGAATGAAATACGGAAGTAGGGTAATTGGAGTACTAATGAGCAATCAGCACCAATCAACCCACGATGGCCAATCGACGGCAGCTGACAAGTCTGCTTGCAGAAACCTGCAAAACAGGATAGGGGAGGCATTGGAATGCAAAGAAAGGAGGGGAGGTATTGGATTGCAAAGATAGGAGACCTGACACAGCAGAGCAAAGCAAACCGACAGCAGACCGGCAGTAGCACACATAACGCAAGATACGCCAGGTTCAAGAAAGTACAAATGAAAGTAGGCTGCAGGATGCACGCCAGAAAATGGTAGGTGCAACGTGCAGAAATGTAAAGGGAAGGTCAAGAGGTAATCCAAGGCAGGCAAATGTAATTCAACACCAAAGGCACCACAATAGTAGTTCCGGCAGTAAAACACATAAGATACCCTGTAGCTACGATCGTACATACACACCCTATGACATCATTGGTGTTCACAGCACAATAGTATAAAGTGTGAAAGCACCCAACACACACCTGTGTATTCCCAAACACTGCACCATAGGTGTAAACACACGGGGAACTTTTAAAATGTACATGTTGGGAGCTGCCATAGCTGTGATTCATCAGCATGTGTTAGGGACTGACGGTGTTGTGGAGGATGATGCTGACAACCACCGCAGGCCTCGGAGGAGAAGGAGAGTTTTCAGACCAAGGGTAACCTACCAGGGGCTACATGACCTGGAGATAGTAGAGCGTTACAGGGTGGACAGGGACATGTTACAGCAAATAGTGGAGCTGTGCCAGCCACGCCTGAGAACCAGAAACAACAGAGGGGAACCCATCTCAGTGGACACGAAGGTATGTGTAAGCCTGCGAATACTGGCCACTGGTACCTTTCAAAGGCCAACTGGAGATATAATGGGTATCTCACAGGCATCAGCATCCAGGGTACTACACCAGTTCCTGGATGCCATGTTACCACATGCCAATGAGCAGATATACTTCCCCCGAACTCAGGAGGAGTTGGCCAGCAATATGCACCACTTCCACCATGTGGCACACTACCCGGAGGTACTGGGTGCGATAGACTGCACGCACATACAAATCAAGTCACCACCCGGTGAGCATGGTAGGTGCTACATAAACCACAAGGGATTCCACTCCATCAACTGCCAGGTCATGTGCAATGCCCAGGGCATTATCATGGATGTGTGTGTTGGCAGCCCTGGAAGCTACCATGACTCCCATATCTGGCATGCCTCACAGCTGTATCAGGTATTTGTCAGGGGGGACATCCCACGTGGCCATCTTGTGGGGGATGCTGGCTATGCACTGGAGCCGTGGATGATGACTCCCATCAGAAATGCACACACACCCATGCAAGAATGCCATAATGAGGCACACGCACCAACCAGAATCATCATAGAGCATGTGTTCGGGATCCAAAATCAAAAGAGGATGATACTCCACAACAAACGAAGCAAAACCAGATGAATGAAAAGACAAGTCCTTTATTCGAATAAGTAAGCGCTTTCACGTTGCTTGGAATGCTTCATCAGACTTCAACAAACCATAAAATTTAAATCAACTTATATATAAGTAAAACACCAATGAAAAACTCATTAGCAAGTCACATGCAAGTTACAAAAATACATCATTTCCTTTCCATAAAAATTATATAAATATATCATAAAAGTCTCATGTTAATAAATGAATAGTAGAAGTAAAATGTTAAAACATACTAAAACATATATTACATAGTGAAACATATTACTACTGTTTAATGTTTCAAAGGTTTATCTAATAAGAATGGTCTCAATGAAAATTTATCATTGAGACCATGACCTTTATTCGCAGATAGCTTAATTATCCATTTTGCCTCAGCTTTTTCTGTCTTATTGCCAATATTACCAAGTCTTTCAGTCTCTGTTAACTGTCCTATTACTAAAAATCTAAAGGCATGTGTGGTGTCATTTTGTAGTACATGCTTGGCTAGGGCATTCCCTTCATTCTCTCTATGCATAGCATACAAATGCTCTTGTATCCTTTCTCTTAAGGTTCTATTAGTCTTTCCTATATAGAAACAATAACATTTTATGCAGGATGCTAAATAAATCACATTTCTTGACTTACAATCAGCGTATTCATTAAACTCATATTTAACACCAGTATCTGGATGTATAAAAACATTAGATTTCATTATATATATATACACTGGTTGCAAGAGCGACATGCAAATGTACCCTTTCTCTGGGAGGAGATCTTATTTTTAGGCACTCTCTCATAACAAAGCATACGTTTTAAAGATTTAGTATTCTTATAGCTAAAGGATGGTTTTTCACCCACTAAGCCTTTTATACCATCATCTAACTGTAAAATGTTCCAATGTCTCTTAATAATGTTGACAATAGAAGTATTGTTATTAGTAAAGGGTATCACTAGTCTCCTCTTATCATTATTCCTCACTATAGGTCTCTCATCTATACTGCCTTGTTTTTTAATAAAAGGACGTCCTAGATGTGTACGTTCAAAAGTGTCCAATGAACGCATATCTCTATTGCAATAGCCTCTATGCCTAAAATCACTTTCTATAGTTTTTAATGCATCAGAGAAAACCAAATCATCACTAGTTATATTAGAAAAACGCTTCACTTGATTACTCACAATGTTTTTGTGTATATGGGGAGGTGTGCATGCTACTTCTGTGAAGAATAGCATTCTTCCTACATACCTTCCTAAATACTTCTGTTTCCAGAGTATTGTCTTTTTTCCTCAATGTCACATCTAAAAAATCAATTGTGTTTTGTGAATACATTTCAGTCAACCTAAGAAATGGGGTAGTTCCATTAATATATAGAACAAACTCTTTCAGGAGCTCCAATGTGCCTCCCCAAATTAAAAAAAGATCATCAACAAAACGTTTATAATATCTTATAGAAGTGGAGTAAGCCAAATGTTCTAAAACATACGTATTCTCCCAGTATGCTAACACAAGGTTAGCATAAGAGTTTGCACAAGATGTGCCCATAGCTACTCCTTTAATTTGAAGGAAGTATTCATTATTAAAGGTAAAAACATTGTGACAAAGAACCATTTCTAACAACATTGTGAGTTTAATAACTTGATTGTTACTAAGTCCTTTGTTTAACAAATATAACCTTAAGAAATCTATCCCTACATCATTGGGTATGCAAGTGAAAAGAGAGACAACATCTAGTGTTACCATATAATCTGTAGTTTCTAGAATATTGTTCTCATTGAAAGGTGCTAGTGTTTCTAAGAACTGTTTCGTATCACGTAATATAGATCTAGTAGATTCCACGACTGGTCTCAAGTTTTTTTCTAGAAAAATAGATATTGTCTCAGTTAACCAGCCTCTGCCAGACACTATTGGTCTAAGTGGAGGATTATGTGTGGTCTTATGTACCTTAGGTAAACCTATAATTACTGGTATCACAGGTTTCTCTATCAAAAAATATTTGTAAAGTTCTTCATCAATAATCCCACACATCAACATGTCATATAAATCTACATGTACTGTTTTTATTAATTTATCTAGATCTGACATGCTCAGTCTCTTATAAGTAGTAGTATCTGAGAGCATTTCTAACATAGTATCATGGTAGTAGCAGGTATCTAAAAGTACTGTAGCTCCCCCTTTATCAGCTTGTCGAATGACTATACTAGTATTGTTCTTTAAATCATGAAGGACTAACTTCTCTTCCTTGGTAATATTGTAAAAATCAAGTTTTATATTGTCAGATTCAAAAAACTTCAACAAATCATCACTGCAAGCTCTTTCAAAACTTTCCAATAAAGGATGTATAGCAGGCATATAAGTAGAAGTTTTTTTAAAAGACATAACATCAGTATTAGAAACATTGTTGCCAAACTGTAAACCAAGTGCAATATTTCTAACAAAACATTTTATGTCAACAATTAAATCACTTACATCAGTCCCCTGAGAGGGAATGAAGGACAAACCTTTGTTCAAAATCTTTCTTTCATTGTCCATAAACATGTGACTGGAAAGATTAATAATCAAGTCCTGGTTACAGTTTTGAAAGTTTTTTTCTGAAGTTCTAACTGGCCTCCTGATATCTTCCTTTTCCTGGTGGTTTGTGGACTCCAATTGCGCCTCATCTCCTGTCGAAAAGGGAGTGGAAAACGAAGAGAAGTGTCATTAGATTCAGCTGAAACAGTTCCACTAGCTGATATAGGAGTTTTTCTTCTCACTACAGGTGCTGACATGGTAGTTGTATTTAAAACATCAGAGTTCACTGTATTCACACTGGAGCATTGTTCACTGACTGCTGCTTCTACCTGAGAAGAGGAAGCAGGCATGGAAGGAGTAGGAGCAGATAAAGTGTTACGCTCAGAGAAAGGCATTTCAATGTTAGTGCGTGTCGCAGCATATGTTGTCCTGGTGGACTCTCTCGGCCAGGAGAAGACGTTCCCCCTCGAGAAATCCATACAGTCTCTTTCTAATTTCTTCTTTTTTGCCACTAATAACTTATTATCTAATGCTTGCATTGTAGTTGCTATATCAGAAAGAAAATCTTCTTTCTGTGTGTTGGTAAGGGCTGCAGTCAGTTTTTCTTCTAAAGCTATAGCTTCTTGCTGAAGTTCCAACTCTATTAAAGTATATTGTTCAATAAGTAGTCTCATGTAGGCATAGCTCGTATCTAAATTAAGTTGCTGCCACTTAGACAAAAGTTCAGGATAGGCAGAGCCAAAAGTAGGCATTTTTAACAAACGAAGACCTCTAGGGACAACTTTAAAATTAATGCATGCCTCCATATGTCTTTTTTGCAACTGGGCATTCTTAATTTTACTGAGGTTGTCCTCGAGCTTTCTCATTGTTTGTAAAACATCTACATGCCAATCAGTATCTCTGTGTGTAGAGGCTGCTTTTGCTAATTCAGCACAAGACAGTTTTAAAAGTGGATTAATACCTTCTGTGAAGATTTCTGTAAGACCCAAAGATCTGGATTCAAGTAACACATTGCTGGTTTCTTCTGTCATGTCCCTTCAGTGAACAAAGTAGCAAAGTTCAGCAAGAAAAGAACACTGTCAGGGTAAGGTATCACCTCCCAAAAAAAGCACAAATCCAAAATCAAAAGAGGATTTTACTCCACAACAAATGAAGCAAAACCAGATGAATGAAAAGACAAGTCCTTTATTCGAATAAGTAAGCGCTTTCACATTGCTTGGAACGCTTCATCAGACTTCAACAAACCATAAAATTTAAATCAACTTATATATAAGTAAAACACCAATGAAAAACACGTTAGCAAGTCGCATGCAAGTTACAAAAATACATCATTTCCTTTCCATAAAAATTATATAAATATATCATAAAAGTCTCATGTTAATAAATGAATAGTAGAAGTAAAATGTTAAAACATACTAAAACATATATTACATAGTGAAACATATTACTACTGTTTAATGTTTCAAAGGTTTATCTAATAAGAATGGTCTCAATGAAAATTTATCATTGAGACCATGACCTTTATTCGCAGATAGCTTAATTATCCATTTTGCCTCAGCTTTTTCTGTCTTATTGCCAATATTACCAAGTCTTTCAGTCTCTGTTAACTGTCCTATTACTAAAAATCTAAAGGCATGTGTGGTGTCATTTTGTAGTACATGCTTGGCTAGGGCATTCCCTTCATTCTCTCTATGTATAGCATACAAATGCTCTCGTATCCTTTCTCTTAAGGTTCTATTAGTCTTTCCTATATAGAAACAATAACATTTTATGCAGGATGCTAAATAAATCACATTTCTTGACTTACAATCAACGTATTCATTAAATCATATTTAACACCAGTATCTGGATGTATAAAAACATTAGATTTCATTATATATATATACACTGGTTGCAAGAGCGACATGCAAATGTACCCTTTCTCTGGGAGGAGATCTTATTTTTAGGCACTCTCTCATAACAAAGCATACGTTTCCGGTACTTGGATACATCTGGTGGAGCCTTGCAGTACTCTCCAGGCACGTGTGCCCACATCATCATAGTATGTGCCATGCTACATAATATGATCCTGCGGAAACAGCTGCAGCAGGGACAAAATGGTGAAGGCCCTCATAGCCCACCGCAATTGCCAAGGCCATTACAGGCACAGGGGGATTCAGACCATGACAACACTGTGCCAGCCCCAGTAGGCAGACGGAGGTGTGCCCAATATGCCTACGCCTTGGCAAAGAGGAAACGTATAGCACATACTCTGACAGTGTAGGCCCCTATGGACTGACACCTCTCCACCTGCACACACAGTAAAATGGATGGCACACAAACATGACCACCTGTAAATTGTAATGTATAGGTGGCCCAATGTGTGACTCCTACATAGGCAGCCCTCAAACATTGTAAACACAACAGCCAGTGGAACACGGAATGCCAACACCTGAACAGTACATGAGCCTTACAGCATATAGTGGTGCTGTGTGCCTGTCACGTTCCCTGCCAGATATATATATATATATATATATATATATATATATATATATATATATATATATATATAGATATATATACATATATCTATATATAGATATATATATATATATATATATATAGATAGATAGATATAGATATATATATATATATATATATATATATATATATATATATATATATATATATGTACACATATGCATATATATAATACAGATAGAAAGGGCAATAGAGTGATATATGGTGATATAGATGGGTTCAGCGATATCTGCAAATATAATAGATAGTTCAACGATATTCATAACACCTTGGAGGTACAAATAAATAGGATACCGCCAACCATGGAATGTGTAACATACCAACATGCGTAACCACGAGGCTGAAAGACCGATAGAACACAGTACCGGAACAGTACAGCCACGAGTAATAGTATGATGATATGAAGGGACATTTAGTCACTGCTGCCGGTGTTGCGGTCCATGTAGGTACTGTGTTCAACTGTGTTTGTGAGTGCCGTATTCTGTGTAAGTGTGTGTTGAGGGTGCCGTGTGCATCTCCATGTGACTGTAATGTGTGTGTGTGTCCACAACATGTGTTTGTTAGTGCCAAGTCAGAGGCAGATCAGTACGGTAGGTGTGGGTATAGCTAGCCGTAGGCATACGGTTACTACCTGTCCCACAGTAGGAGGGACAGCCCTACCCTGGGCATGTGTGTCCTGATATAAAACAGTACAAAGGGCAAATGTCCGAGATGGTAGGACATAAATATGTCCCATATATAATGTAATAGTTGCATTTAATAGTTATGCCTGTATGTAAGAAACATAAATGTTACATGCAATATGATAAGTAGCCAAAGTCACACAACAATAGCTATGTATTGAGGATAAAAGTATGTGCTAACCTGTGTACTGACCATGGCTACGTGTTGGCCTGTAAACACCGCTGTGTGTCCCGCAAGTGTCCAACAATGTCCATATGAAAAGGTGGCAACCCATGGCAAACAGGCTCTTTTACCAACACAACCACAATGACTGCAAATATCTGGGACAGAAATACAAGGGATAGCTGTCACTTACACATATCCCTTGATATATTGCTGCAATTACGGAGGTATACAAGTAGCAAGCTCACCTGCAGACGATATAGAAACCAATTAACAATGGCCCAACGTACAATCCCGTAACATAAGTCTACTAACTGTTAGCTCTCTAATTAGGGACGGAGCCTACACACACATATATACGGATTATGTAGAAATGCAAGGCCCACAAACCTGTATATGCTATGTATACCCACCGACATCCCCCACACTAGAAACTAAAGCAATACAGACTGTAATAGCAGCACAAACATCCAGTCAGTCAATTACAACAGCAGAACCCTCAACATACCATGTGAGAGACACAATTAAAGGGGTCATGCAAAACTGCAGGCATTGTAAAACGGAACAAACAGCCATGTTACAGGTTTTGTGCGCAATACTCCATTATCAGATGTTGGGATGACAGGTACACCCACATGTTGAACCAAATACTCTACCTGTCACACACAATCCACGGGGGACATGAATCCAAAGTATACTTGTCTCCATGCATAGCAGTTGCAATTACACATAACAAAACACAATACAGACCGTCTCCACGAAGGTAGGGCAAATAGGCAACGCCCAAGTGGTGAATTCAATTATACCCCACTGTTGCCATGTAATTGGCGAATGGAGTAGCTGCACAGCTGATATGCAAGTAATTAGTCACTCAGGAACACCAATTGGCGGGATGAATCCACATGTTACAGGTATCGACGTATATAAGAATGATTTGGCAGACATTCAAACCGTATGCTCATAGTGAATACCAGTTGAAACACTGTGAGAGAGATAGAAACGAAACGCTGTAACAATAACAAGGTATGCAGAACACCCGATATGTAAGGTTATGTATAGCATGATCTGTATTAATTAGTTTTACTGTATGTATAGCCTGGTTTGCATTAATTAAACGTGTCCGCAATGCATAAAGTGGGGAAAGGTATTTATGTAGTGATGTCCTGCTGAGCATACTAGCGCTTGTAGAAACTGTGCGTCCAGCAGTGGGACACAAGGTACACAGCACAGACACCACAAGGGATGCTACATGAGGGTGTTAAACAGAACAATTCCATACAACCCGCCGTCAGTGGTAGGGTATGTCCAACAAGGACGTGCCATAGCAGGGGATAGTATATGTTGATATACTGTCACAGCACGCATGTGTATGGGCATATAACGTTAATGACATATCTAAGGTGGTCCTGCTGTGCAAGTATGCTTTGCATTATGGGATACTATGTGAAATATGTGTAATGTATAGTATTGTAGGTAGATTTGACAGATATTCTACACAGCATAACAGGCATATCATGCATACCACAGGTATCGTCTATTGGCATGTACAATAACAGGATACATATGGCTTGTAGGCATGGGACATTGTAATAGCATGATAGCTAATCTAAATGGAAGGGCTACCAAGTAACCATGCACAAAGGACATGTAATAGCTTCACAGGTGCATAGTGGGGTACTATGCAGTCTGGCAAGTCCATGTGTAAACACAACTACAGTGTTCACACTAGTGGCACCTCTCTATTGTAGTGTCCTGTGAACAGCAGAGCCATGTGTTACCTGCACCTCTGCACAGTACAGCCACTGTAGTTATCCTAGGCCTACATGTGTCTCCCAACCACCAAGGGAGGTATCACATGAACAGTGCTACTGAGTGTCCCTGCGTGATGTACATATGACTTATGTTCCAAAGCATGTTGAGTGTCCTGTTTGGGAGTGTAACCTTCAAGCACATCCCACTCATTGTGGCGTGTGTGCACATATCCATGAGCATGTTGCTCACAGTGGCTTTTGCTTATGTCACGTATGCGGAGTATATCCATTAATAATGTGGTGGACATGGTCCCTGTCTGATCAGCAGAGGTCACCCCTGAGTATGTAGTATGCAAATGTGTACAGATGTGGTGTCCGTAGTGCAGCCGCATATTTAAACTGTCGGAGCTCAGTAAACATCATGGCGTGTTAATGTTGTGGTATGTAAAGCTGTAGCTGTTGTGTAAGGTACACCCTAAATGGGGTGGTGTACCCTTGAATGTGTGTAGATGTCTTGAGTTCAGAGGTACAATGGATGCCTATGTACCAGCTACACACCCAGTACAGATAGGTGTGGCCACATAGAAGGATATCCATGCCACAGTGGCAATACGGTAACCACAGGAGTGGGTGCGACATATGTCTGTACTGCAAACATGTACAATGTGATATGTATGTAGGGGACTACCACCCATGTGATAATCAGTGGGTGAATGGTGTAATGCAAAGGTGATGTGCATGCACCTTGTGTCATGCAGCTTGATGCCATGATAGTCATATCATGTATCTGTCACAGCGACACCCGTATGGATGGAGTCAGTATCAGCTGGTGGAGCAATCATGGTGCTTTGTATGCAGGGGTTTGAAAGCTAGGCAGGGAAGGTCCCCTGTGCTAGCCTGTTCCACAGGGAAGCATATACTGAACATGAGGGGCCCTATGACTGAGGACTGTGGTATGCCAAATGTACCTGACATGTAGTAGGTACTATGGTATGCTGGCCTCATTGTGTGTGTCCTGTCCATGAGCCACATTGCATAACATCCAGAGACACAGGGTACGATGTGCAGGTGGATGTGTATGTTGTCAATACCAGAATGGGGAATGGTGCTGAAAGGCAATGAGAGGACAATGTAGGATGTGTGGACTGCCGTACCATCAGCAACTGCCCTGGTAACTGTATGAAAGGAGTCCACCATGTGTAAGAGCCATGCTCTGGCCCTAACAAGCCCAACCCGGATGGCAGCAAAGGACCGGAGCCCAACAATGTCTCTGTGAATGATGTCCTTGATGATGTGCCCCATAGCCATGCAGAACAGTCCAGTCAGGTGTGTAGGACTATAGTCCCACTCGTGCATTCTGGTGCCACCTGTGTGTAGTGTGATAAATGCTGCTGTGTGCCATTCAGGGACTACAATGTCTGAAACAAGACTATTACTGAATATGGTGGCCTAGTGGGGAGACATGTCATTCAGAGGTTGGTGGACATCACAGCCTGGGACGTTGGAAAGTGACATGGGGCCAGTGTCCCAGGACATATAGAGTGTAGGTCAGTACTGTGTAGGTGTGACCACAGGGACACCACAATGTTCATGTATGGATTGTGACCCTGTAGTGAGTGAGAGGGTGTAACGTTAGCATTGAATCCATCCTCCAGCATGTTGCCAACATCACCTGGGTCTGCAATGTTCCTGAGTGACTGTTGTATGTGATAGCAGATGTAGGTGTTGCCATCGACTACTGACATACCACCATAATGCCTGGTGGTACACCCCGGAATGTGTGGCAGTCATGTTTACGTAGCTAGTCTTGTAGTATGTGATGACGGATCCTGTGGCCCCACCACGGCTGACCAGTGAGCCACCCCACACATGGGAATGTACACCACTGTGCAACAGCCTACACCTGTTGTTGTGCATCATATGTCCATGGAACATGACCACCAGAGTGGCGTCTGTTATCTGGTGTGTACCATCATGGCTCTGTGTGGAATAGCATGATCCATGCAGTTGTGTACATGCTAATAAAGTGCACTGGGGTATGTGTCAGCATTTGTATGTGCATTGTCCATCTGCACAGGTGTCATGACTTTAACAGCCGCTGTCAGCAGACGTCTGTAGTAGGTGTTGTAGTACTCATGTACTGTGTATGCTGTGATGGGTGTGGTGCCGGGATGTGGCTAACAAGGTTGATTAGCATATGTTCAGAATCCACCAGTGAGGGGATAACCCCTGGTGTGTAACACCAGTCACATGGTGGTAGTGTTCATGCCAAGGTTAATGTAGGTCTTGGAGGTGGTGTGTATGGGTTGATCCAGCAGAGCGGAGGTTACGACTCATGGATGTGGCAGTACATGAGTGGCTATCACAGTTAAGTGTGGGGTAGTGTCAGTCACACATCAGTAGTAGCTGTCTGAGGCCCACTGTCCAATATACCAACAAAGAAGGCATGTTAACCGTGGGGTATGATGTTGACTCTGTAGCTTGTTACAATGTGTATAGCAGTCCCGGACACAGTTAGTTGCACGTGGAGCACCTCTGATGCATTGTGCTAAGTAACATGCCAGGATGTGTGCAAAACATAGTGGGATATGGGAACCCCTCAGCTGTGGGTGTGCCGGTCCAGGTATGTGCCTGAAAGGTATGGTCTATCTATAACCTGTCATTGCAGGTGTGCTCTGCAGAGCCTAGAGGCAGATCCCAGTCACTGCAGATATGTTTGAGTGGTACATTATAAGGTGTGCCTTGCCTGCGTGCATCACAGAGGAAGATGCAAGCATTGTGTCACATGACCCCATGTCGTGCCTGCCAGTTCCTGTTCTGCAGGTGACAGTTATTGGAAACTGTGCAAGACAGGCAGTATAGAAGCAGCAAGAGCTGTACATGCGAGCTGTACTCCCAGGGCTGACAGGTGCAAGTCATCTGTGCCACAGCATTGTGTTTGACCAGGTCAGTCAAAGTGGACAGATACCAGATGCCTGTGGAATGACAATAGGAGCATAGGCAACTGTTGAAGTGACACAGTCGGTCGTTGTACAGTGGTATCATGTCCGCACAAATGCAAAATGCTCCCCAGGGCTTGGCCCACACCCTCAGGGCTATAAGACTGGTAAGCTATTGCATGTCCCTGCACACGTAGTCTGTGAAGTGGCATCACAGGGCAGTCACACTAACATGGAGAATGACAGTCACCTTGTACCTGGTGAGGTGTGGCATGGGTGCATAGGTTATGTTGCAGAAGCAGTTACCTGACAGCAGGATGTAAGTGACTATCACCTTGTGTAGCTTGCTGTGTGGAACTGCAGTGTGACTCCTTACAGAGTCATCTATGACTGGTGTGTTGTGAATGTTATAACTCCCTATTGGCTGTATGTGATGGGCACACATGCATCTGTGGGCTATAAGCTGGTGATGTTGTCTTCCATGATGGGGGCTACCTCTGGTGCCTACACTGAGTATGGAGACGTACTGCACAAGTTGTCCTCATAGGTGTGGCCAGTGGTGTAGATCATGTGAGACTATGTGATGGGTGGGGTGTGTTGCGAATGTTACACATCCCCAAATGACTGTCAGGTGCAGTCAGGGTTGGTGACAGCATTACCCCCAGCCATAGCTGTCAACCTCCTGTCCCCAAAATGAGGAACATTAGCCCTCATACTGTGTGACAAATGGGCAAAATGT
Source organism: Protopterus annectens (assembly GCF_019279795.1). Classification (NCBI taxonomy): domain Eukaryota; kingdom Metazoa; phylum Chordata; order Ceratodontiformes; family Protopteridae; genus Protopterus; species Protopterus annectens. The sequence goes on along the minus strand of NC_056725.1, from coordinate 1,127,578,270 downwards.
GGAACACTTACAACTGGCTTACTAACAGCTTCAACTAGGAAGGGCATATGATGGCTAAAATAGGCTGGTTTTACATATAAAAAAGATATTCTAATGAATTAATATGATTCCCATCTATTTAGCCATGGCTAGCAGGAAAACAATTTCCAACAATGAATGTGTGACAGACCCTTTCAATGTGGAACCTTGAGGAACATGCACCTTTTAGAACCCCAAATGAGGTACGTTCCTCGTAATGAGGTACACTTGAGAGCTATGCCCCCAGCACGGCTGCAGAAGTGCATCCCCCACAGGCTGTAGTGTCGTATGTTGGGAGGTGAGCATTGAATGTGTACATGAGACAATTGCTCTATTGCCACATGTACGACATATCTCTCATATAGACAGGCAGTAGCACTGGTACGTGACAGTTGGACATGCCTGTATATACAACCATGTCCCACAGGATATGTGCATTACGTGTGTACAACAGCTGTTGTATCATAAGCAAGCTGGGAAGTGTAGGACAGCCAGTGTACCTGTGGGAAATGGTGTGGAATGGGTGCTATAGTAATCAGAGCTCATGACATGCTCACAAGTTCTGAACAAGTGCCTAGCATGACCATACAATACAGATAGGGTGTTGGATAATATCAACCCACAAGTGGTGATGACAGTCATTTTGGGTGCCACCACACTATAACCCTGCTGAGTATGGTGTGCATGTCCATGAACCATTATCACTGTAGATGTTAGCAGTACAGATGTACAAGACAGCATGGATATTTGATTACAAATACCTTTGTATGTCACAGGAGTGTTCCACCAGTGGCCTGTTGACAGACTCACAGCTACAAAAGGTGCAAGAGTGACATGTGCACATCACACCAGTGCCAGCTACAGTAGAACAGGGTTAATGTGTTGTACCCCACCCTCATTGTAGCCCATACCACACAAACAAATGTTAGGCATCTGTGTATGTAAGGCTGTGAATGGCCGGCCATGACCTATCAGTATAGCTGTGTCAGTGTTGGGAACAAAATACAGAATGGGCTGTGTGGGTGAGGTGTGTGACATATGTGCACAGTCTGATGAGTGATACCAGCATTGTTACTGCTAGGTGAACATCCCTGTACCCATAAACTACTACCTAGGCTGTGGTCAACATTATGGACACTGTGTAAGGGATGGTGTTGTGCAGTGCACCCCCCGACTTGGTGACATCTCCAGGCCCCTTAGGTAGTCATATGAGGTACCCATGTCATGTCAGGGTGCCATCCATGTGCACGGAGATCACTGGCCAGGCATATACAGCACTGTGGTGACCAATATTGGATCACATACCACCTTTAAGGGGTAATGGCTATGCATGGATGTGCGATACCAGCCTTCACAATCCTCACCTCCACTATGCAGCACGCTGTCTACCTTGCAGAAAGACATTTGCTAGACCATGATGATGGACATGGTACATGTCCATATCCTGATCTATAAGACATATGTCATGGACAGCCACCATCCTAATACTAGGATCGCCACAGGCTGGACAAATCCCTGTGCCATATATGTGACATACTCCCACCATACCATGCAACCCTGTCCATCAAAGCTGCACATGTCATCCCAGTCATACATGGTGTGATGGCCGCATGGTAGATGTACTATCAACTGACTGGATCAGTAATGTGGCACTGATGCACCTTGCGGTGGCATAATGGCTGTCTGTTACAGCTTGGAAACTGTGCCCGCATATGCTATGGTTGATAACCATCCCTGCGAATGTCGTCTGACTAGCCATTGTCCCATGTCTATCACATGTGCAATACAGGTGATCCGTGGCAGGATGTTGAACAGTTGTACAGTGCTGTGTAGATGTATATGGCAAAACACATGCATGTACAGGTGTCCATGCGTATGTGTGCATTGTCACTGCTCAAGTCCATTACGGCTATGTCTGTGTTGATATGTGACATATACACAGCATCCAGGTCAACAGCAGTACCATGGATACATCCAGGCATGTGCAGATAGGTAAGAACACAAGTGCAGGCAAATAGACATGCCCACAGCAAGACAGCATTTACATGGAGTATGAACACTGTAATGAGGTGACACACATATATGGTGATGATATCCAATGCATAATGGGTGTGATGTGTGTGACACAAACACGTCAGTCATGTCAGTGTCATGATGCTTTGCAAAGATAAATGTGCAGATGTAATAGATGTCATAGAAATGTATGTGCAGCAGTATCTCTGTACATCTCTGAAACTGTGACCTGTCACCATCATTATGTCTTACAGATAATGCCCCGTACATGCCTCCCAGCATACAGCCGCCAGGAGGATGATGTCCTCATCCCACAGCTCCATGACAACTATGACTTGTTGTTCGGCCATGTGCCACAGCATGCCCAGCAGCGGGATGACCTGTGGCAGGATCTACGCAGGAGGGTGAACGATGTGGGTGGCCATAACCGCACCTACCAGCAGGTTCGCAGACACTGCAAGGACTTGATACGACATGCAAAACAGCGTGCCACTGCAATCGCCAGGGAACAAGGTGGAACAGGTGGTGGGCCACCAACCCAGCCCCCACTCACACACCGAGGAGCTACTGGCCAGTCTGGGGACACCCAGGGAACAGCATCCAGAAACACTAGCTGCCATCGTGGAGGTGGGTGTCTCCCAACCAATGAGCCTGGAGTTGCCTGGTAAGTCAGTACTGCACATATGGCTATTATATCCCATGTAGTTGCATGTGTCACTGTACATTATGTAAAGTAAAAATATATGCAAGGTATGTGGACACACATGCTGCATACTACAGTATGCTACATTGTCTATGCACACATGTGCATACTATATGCTATTACACAGGTGAATGTGTTCACATGCACAGTGCAACCTGTGGCTGTCATACACTCATGGATAATGTTCATACTGGTGTGTCACCCCTATACAGGTACCTCTGGCGTGCCGCACAGACATGAGTCCGTTGCAGGTGAGACTGTCATCAGTATCAGGCATGTTACAGTGTAGATCTATTTGCCATGTGGCCAGTTAACACTTGCACACTTGATGTTTGTTTCAGTCATGATATGCAGGTCGCATCACCCATCATTCACACAGGCCACCCATGTGCAATATATACAAACGTAATGATACACCAACTTGAAACCACAGTACTTGTCATTGCGACATGTGTGGTCAGCTGTGCATACAATGGTGGAGGTGTTCTACAATGGAGGCATATGTAGTATGCATTGGAACAACATGTGTGGTATGCACACAGTACCACACAGTGAGCTGTGATATGGGGAGCCCACAGATGTCACCATTGTGTAATATGCCCCTGCATTGGGTGCACACATTGTGATGTGCCACCTGACATGTCCCAGACATGTAGTGTTCTGTCTGCAATATTGTCACATTATCGCATGACCTATACCCCACATACCAAACATACAACCCGTTGTCTGCATAGCCCTGTGGATTGTGACATAGCTGACATCTATGGGTGAATGTCATATGGGACAACACAGACATGTGAGATAGATGGCCATCACACACAATTGGCCAACACATGTGCACACATGGCCATGGGGGATGGCCAGAGACATGTAGCCACAAAGTACATGGGATGTGTATACACCCTGTTGTACATTGTCCACACATGGTCCAATTATAGCCTTAGTTGACCGATTATACAGTTGATGTGGTACACTGGACAACCTAAAAGCCTGTGCACAGCTACTGGAGGTGTCACTGAAGTCTACCATATACGATCTGTTGAACATCACGACTGTGTTGCAGTTAGCTATGCAATGTGTACATATTATGCATTCTACAGCAACATATATGCCTCATGATGCCATGCAATGGCACAGTGTCTGTACTTCACACTGTATAGCAATGTAGATGGCTCACACTACCCTCACATGCTCATGCACATTTGCTAAACATGCATTCTATCTGTAGGGCATACACACAACACTGCAATGTGAAGCCCATTATGATGCTGTACATGTGTCAGGACACCGTTGTGTCAGACATGTATGCATGTTAATGCACATGTCAGCAGATTACATGTCAAGGTCACTCCAGCCATGTGTACTGTTATCCTGTTCTGGGCCACATGGTATATCACGGGGATGCATGCATACTACCATGATTGTGTGAACTGCATGGCTACTGATATGACACCTGCTTGCTGTAGTGTGCACCCCAGAGAGGTATGCTTACTAACACTATTAATGTCTGAGCTGCATGCCCTCTGCTGTATCGCAGGCATGCTGCATGCCATCTGACAAATCACATGCATGGTGTGTCTGTCTGTGTTTGTGTGTGTGTGTGTGTGTGTGTGTGTGTGTGTGTGTGTGTGTGTGTGTGTGTGTGTGTCTGTGTTTGTGTGTGTGTGTCTGTGTGTGTGTGTGTCTGTGTCTGTGTGTGTGTGTCTGTGTCTGTGTGTGTGTGTGTGTGTGTGTGTGTGTGTGTGTGTGTGTGTGTGTGTGTGTGTGTGTGTGTGTGTGTGTGTGTGTGTCTGTGTCTATTGTACTTTACAGTATTTCTTTGCATTCACAGGTGATGTAGGTGTGTTACCCTCCTGCGGTCCATCTGATGTTAGTGTCCCCACAGATACTAGCGGTGATGAACATATGCATGAGGTACAGGCAGGGTTGTCAGGGGCTGAATCTGTGCCAGTGGTTACCATCCCAGCTATGTCCCCCTCTTCCCCGCACACAGTTCTGCTGCCAACACATACCGCATCACCAGTGGCCATAGAGGAAGGGCAGTCAGCGTCTGTTAGCGTGGAACAGGAACGTTTGGTGGCTACAGAAGGTGTGTCTACAAACCATGGTGTCAGTGTAATGACTGCAGATGTGCCACACAGGCATGTGGCCGGTGCTGCTCGTAGGAGGACCTCTGGCAGACATGCAGCTGCAGGTCAGAGCGCAGCACCTGGTATCACCAGACGCATGTTCCAGACTGTAATGGCAGCACAGACTTGTGCTGAACGGCAGAACAGAGAAGGGCAGAGGCTGCAGAGGGCTGCTATCCATACCCTAAATGACAACATCCAGGCATTGGCAAATGCTCAATAGCAGATTGCTGATGTTCTGGATAGGCAATTAGGTGAAATGGTCGGAATCCTTGACAGAGGCATGGCAATCCATGAGCGGGAGCTGTCTGTGTTGGAACATCTGGTAGGAGTGAGGCGTAGGCCACATGGACATAGGCCAGCAACACCACCTAGTGTAGGTCGACATGAGCGTGCCACCTCACATGCCCGCTCCCATAGTGCCAGTAGCAGTAGGAGTGCAGCTGGTGCTGCGCTGTCAACACCAGGACACAGCAGGCCACGTGGACGTGGCCCTGGACATTCTCAGTGGGTACACGGTTCCAGCAGACATGTGTCATCAGACAGTAGCCACTCTGTACCTCCACCTGGTAGTGCCCGTGCAACCCCAAGCAGGCACAGGTCACGTGGCCATGGACGGGCACAGTGAGCTGTACAACCTGCTCTGTACAATCTGGGGCTATCAGTTATACCCCGTGTAGGCCTCACAAATGGCAGAACTGTGTACACACATACACGCACACAGCAAACACAACTGTAGGGCTCCACAACATCCACATGCATTCTGAACAGACATGTCCAATCAACTCACCGCCCTTACACACACACATAATGTTATCCATTGGTGCAGCCTATGCCCCTGGCAAACATATCACCCTGTGCATATGATGAAGCCTGTGCCGCATCCCTGTCATCCACACCATCGGTGCAGGGTTATGCACAAATATTCTGATGCACAGGGTGAACAGAATAGTGAGAGGTGTATGTAATATTACGTGTGTATGCATAGTGAAAGATGTGTATGTTGCAGTGGTTGTGTGTGAACACTGAGAGATGTGTATGTGACATAGGTTGTGTACTGTCGACATGCACCGGTCATACCATGTAGTGCAGGTGCAACATGCATTGTGATGTGTTTATGGTATGTGTTTCGGTAACATCTGTAGCACCATGTTGGTTGTGATACCCTAGTTCCCTCCTATGGTGTACTTGCATGTGCCTACAGGTAGCAGTGTTTGCAGTCCCCCACGTGTAACTGTGGATTACTCACAGGCACATCTGGCAATATCAGCATGCTACATGTACCCTCAACCTGACTGTTGGAAACACCAACATGACACAGATGTCCGCACATATACTGCACCTGACACATGTGGTCAGTGCCACAGGCTACACTGGACAGAGACGTGACTTACATAGCAGGACACATTACAGGTATGGTGGCATGGTGCAGGGGTTGTACACAGCAGTCTGGCCAATGATGATGTGAGGTGTCACTTGGTAGCTGGAGGCCACACTGTGCAGCAGTAGGACCCTGTAACAGTATGGGAACATGGCCACATTCACGGGGTGTACACCACTATAACACACACCCCATAGTGTGCAGGTGGGGACCCTTGCCTATGTGGTCATCACCCTCACAGTACTATGCATCCACATGATGTGTCACAGAGAAGGAACATGCACAGGTAGCCAGTATGGCTGGGACCTATGGCATCAACAGGGTAGTGCACTGCATCACCATTACAGGTTTGTCACCATGTGGGGTTAGTGATCATTTCTCACTGTATATTAGCATACACCCTCACACCAAGCACCAGACATACATACAGACACACACACACTGTGGTGACCACACATGTGTATACGGACAGCCGCCACGTCTGATGCACCACACCGGCGAACGTCATGCTTCCCACACTGACATATGTACAGAGCTCTACAATGGTGTACATGGATGTGTAACAACTGGGACATATTCCCCACGATATGTGGCATCTCTGGTCACACATTCAGACACACATGGCAGTGCTGGGAATGATACACCTGCCATATGATGACACATTTGATAAACATGCAGCGGTATTGATTGCATTATGTGTACCATCGCTATATCTGGCAAATGTGCTGCTATATGCACACGGGAGGTTGTAGGTGTTACAGGTGCCATGTGACATATAGTTGGTAACACCTGACCGCTGTGTATGCATTATGTCAGCACCATCACATAACAGCGACATAGTGTACTGTTTGCACATGGCATGATAGGATGGTGTGTGACACAACTGTGAGCCACCCCCTGCACACATACATCTACACAGGTGGTTCACCACATTATGTACACACATCCCTCCATACTTGCTGTTTGTATGTCACTGTATACAGGTGTCAATGATGGGTCTGCATTGTGACTGCATGTCGTAGGTAGGTGCAACTATGTTACGGACATCGGCCACTGCACATGCATGGTTGCTGCATGCACAGTACAGATGTCACATGTGTCTCCTGTTGCCATGTTTGTATGCATTGCTATTGTTGGACATGTGTGTTGACATACATAACACATGGACTGTCGTATGATATCACGGGTGTCACAGGTGACCAATACAAGGGTATGTGTCCCGGTCAACATTGCTACCCCCTGTAGTGTGAGCATTCAACAGACATGGGCCCACCTTCCATTCACATGCGTAGCATTGATTAGGCCACTGTTATGCACGAGGTACATCAAAGGCTATGTATGTATGTGTTGTGTGTGCAGTCCATGCACACATCCACACAATCACATGTATGACATATCCAGACGTGTGTTCATTGGTGTACAGCAACAGTCAGGTGTCACAGCTGTGTAAGGGCCGTGGTATGTCTTGAGCCGACCTGTTCATGTATACTGGTATCATTGCAATGGATAACACCTGTTGGATCCCTGTTGGTACATGTTTACTCTGCACAGCTGGTGTACACCTCTGTACAGCCCAGTGGCCATGTGTCACATGGTGTTGTGGTACTGTAAGGCTGTGTAGTGCTGCATCGACGACATGGTGCTAACTTGACAGCTACAGTGTACACTGCAGTGTGTACGTGTGTGACCTGCACCTGTGACAGCTGTGATGGCAGCTGTGTGTGTACAGGTCACTGCATGTGTGACCGCCCTGTGCGTGAGGACAGTTATACCTTACTGTGCCCTTCTGTACTGTGCCCTTCTGTGTGTACACTCCATCTGCATGCACGACAGGCCTTTGCAACAGCTAAGTGTGTGAGCATGCCCAGTATGCTGTTGTGTAGATGGACACACAGTACAGTCCATGTACACAGTTGTGTAGATGGACACACGGTATAGTCCAATCTGAGACCTTCCGTGTTTACACTCCATCTGCATGCAAGATGGCCCTTTGCAACAGCTAAGTGTGTGAGCATGCCCAATATGCTGTTGTGTAGATGGGCACACAGTACAGTCCATGTACGCAGTTGTGTAGATGGACACACGGTACATTCTATACTGCGCCCTTCCGTGATTAGACTTCGTGTCCATGCAAGATGGCCTTTTGCAACTGCTAAGTGTGTGAGCATGCCCAGTACGCCGTTGTGTAGATGGACACACAGTACATTCCACACTGCGCCCTTCCGTGATTAGACACCGTGTGCATGCAAGATGGCCCTTTGCAAATGCTAAGTGTGTGAGCATGCCCAGTATGCCATTGTGTAGATGGACACACAGTACATTCCACACTGCGCCCTTCCGTGATTAGACTCCATGTGCATGCAAGATGGCCCTTTGCAACTGCTAAGTGTGTGAGCATGCCCAGTATGCCATTGTGTAGGTGGACACACAGTACATTCCAAACTGCACCCTTCCATGATTACAATCCATGTGCATGCAAGATGGCCCTTTGCAACTACTGCTAAGTGTGTGAGCATGCCCAGTATGCCATTGTGTAGATGGACACACAGTACATTCCAAACAGACGTGTGATACTAAGCGTGTGGGCATGGCCATTGACATCCTGTATAGCCATGGTGGTCATCCAGGCAACAGATGTCCATTTTCAATGTCACAATGGATGTCTATAGTGAACACACTGGTTGCTGTCTCGAAGGATGTACTGTCTGTGGTGCATCCCGTATCTATTTAGTGTTGTAGTGCTACGTAGATATTTAGTTGCCCCGATGACAGCACTGCCATGTGTTTGTCTACGTCTACCTTGGGACAGTAATATGCTTTCAGACTGCTCACTCTCTAAACATTCCCTATCAGCATCTTTGCCTTTGCGGATGATGTCACCCACCTACAAGTATGCCTCTGGGAGTGTTGTGTTCAGTAATCTCAGTAGCACGTTCTGTAAATGCGTAATGCTGTAGTGGGATAAGGTAGTTAGGTGTATGTTCAACTCCTGGCCCTGCCAAGTGTGTGTGTGTGTGTGTGTGTGTGTGTGTGTGTGTGTGTGTGTGTGTGTGTGTGTGTGTGTGTGTGTGTGTGTGTGTGTTTCCAGCTGCCTGGGGACACAGTAATGCTTTTAGATGCCTCACAACACATACATTCCCTATCGGCGTCTTTGCGGATGATGTCACCCACCTAGAAGTATGCCTCTGGGAGTGCTGTGTTCAGTAATCTCGGTAGCACGTTCTGTAAATGCATAATGCTGTAGTATGATAAGGTAGTTAGGTGTATGTTCAACTCCCAGTCCTGCCAAGTGTGTGTGTGTTTCCAGCTGCCTGGGGACACAGTAATGCTTTTAAATGCCTCACAACACATACATTCCCTATCGGCGTCTTTGCCTTTGCGGATGATGTCACCCACCTAGAAGTATGCCTCTGGGAGTGCTGTGTTCAGTAATCTCAGTAGCGCATTTTGTAAATGCGTAATGCTGTAGTGTGATAAGGTAGTTAGGTGTATGTTCAACTCCCAGTCCTGCCAAGTGTGTGTGTGTGTGTGTGTGTGTGTGTGTGTGTGTGTGTGTGTGTGTGTGTGTGTGTGTGTGTGTGTGTGTTTCCAGCTGCCTGGGGACACAGTAATGCTTTTAGATGCCTCACAACACATACATTCCCTATCGGCATCTTTGCCTTTGTGGATGATGTCACCCACCTAGAAGTATGCCTCTGGGAGTGCTGTGTTCAGTAATCTCGGTAGCGTGTTCTGTAAATGCATAATGTTGTAGTGTGATAGGGTAGTTAGGTGTATGTTCAACTCCAGGCCCTGCCAAGTGTGTGTGTGTGTGTGTGTGTGTGTGTGTGTGTGTGTGTGTGTGTGTGTGTGTGTGTGTTTGTGTGGTTCCACCTGCCTGGGGACACAGTAATGCTTTTAGATGCCTCACAACACATACATTCCCTATCGGCGTCTTTGCCTTTGCGGATGATGTCACCCACCTAGAAGTATGCCTCTGGGAGTGCTGTGTTCAATAATCTCGGTAGCGTGTTCTGTAAATGCTTCATGCTGTAGTGTGATAGGGTAGTTAGGTGTAAGTTTGATTCCCAGGCCTGCCAAGTGTGTGTGTGTGTGTGTGTGTGTGTGTGTGTGTGTGTGTGTGTGTGTGTGTGTGTGTGTGTGTGTGTGTGTGTGCATGCTCCCGTCCGCCTGGGGACTCAGGTTATGCTTTTAGACGCTTCGCACCACAGATATATCCTGCTGACGTCTTTGCCTTTGCTGATGTTGACACGCACCTAGAAGAATGCCTGTGGGTCTGCTGTGTTTAGTAATCTCGGTAGTGCATTCTGTAAATGCGTCATGCTGTAGTGTGATAGGGCACTTAGGTGTAAGTTCGATTCCCAGCCCTGCCAAGTGTGTGTGTGTGTGTGTGCATGCTCCCATCCGCCTGGGGACTCAGGTTATGCTTTTAGATGCTTCGCACCACAAATATATCCTGCTGACGTCTTTGCCTGTGCGGATGTTGACACACACCTAGAAGAATGCCTGTGGGTCTGCTGTGTTTAGTAATCTCGGTAGCGCATTCTGTAAATGCATCATGCTGTAGTGTGATAGGGTAGTTAGGTGTAAGTTCGATTCCCAGCCCTCCCAAGTGTGTGTTTCCAGCTGCATGACAACAGTACATTGCTTTTACAGTATTCACTCACCATAACATCTATGCGGTGTCTTTGCCTTTGATGCCGCTGTCTACAGCCTAGACGTATGCCTGTGTGATTTCCGTGATCTACTACTCACGGTTGCACGTTCTGTCACTGCGTAATGCTGTTGTGTGTTACAGTGGTTACGTTCATGTTCTGCTCACAACCCTGCCACATGTGTGTGTGTGTGTGTGTGTGTGTCTGTGTGTGTATGTCTGTATCTCTCTCTCTGTATATATATATATATATTTTCTGCCCATAACTCTGCTCTTGCATGGACAGCTGACTGTTTCATGTATCGCATATTTGCATAGCTTTCACATACCAATGGGGTATGTTGCAAATCCCAACATTGTCCATGCAACGTCCGTGTTACGGGTGGTGTTACACGCCCTTACAGGCATTTGCTGTATATCTTGGCAGACATCTATCCTTGCTGTACTCTCACTGTACTCGTACACGCCAGAGGCTTCATGTATCATGGCCTAGTTTTGCTGTGTGTATGTCTATTTGTGCTGTGTGCATGGCTGTGGGTATGTCCCACTATCATCATTTGTAAAGGTGACAGCCCTATAGGTACTTCATGTAGACTGCTGTGTCATTTGACATGTCAGCACATAACTGCAGACAGTACTGAACATCCTACTGCAGTGCTTTTCATACCTTCTGCGTTATCTTGCAGTCGATAATGCTGTTTCCTCACACATGTATCTGTTTCTGATCATACCACTCCACCTCCTAGAGCACACATCTGGACAAAGCCTTAACTGATAGTGGGACACATAGGGGCAGTATTGACATGTTGCTCTTACAAACGTAAATAGTTGACATAATAATAGGTTTTGCATTAGTATGACTTTTCTGACGGATTTGGTGTCTTAAACTCACATGTTTGTCATTATTTCATGACTTGAGTTATCAGGAATGTGCCAGAATGGCACTGATGTTACGTGGAACACACCAAACATATGAGGCAGAACTCTGCACATTCTGCGTAAATCTGTACAGTTGCGGAGTATGTGTCTGATACAAGATATCAACTTTCTGACACCAATAAACACACTGTATGGCAGCATCACAGGCCACATGCCATTACATTTATATTGCAGGACACACCCACCCAGAGGGTTGTATTCCTCACACAGGCCAACAGCTGCTTATCCACACTAATTAGTCTATCATGTACCGTATGTATGCGCGGTATTTGCGCTTTCCGTCAGTGGCAGAGCTCACGTACGAGTATGGGGGATTGGACATTGTAATGGTGACACTGCATGACACCCTGAGGGACACATTTCTTTTGAGTCTATTAACCTTCCACATTGACTTTCACAGGGCATACGTTGTCATTCACATTTGTCGGCGTACATGCGTATGACTTGTACATGTTTTGTCATTTGTCCTGAAGTCTTTCTTCTCACCTGTCCACCTAGTATCACTAGTTCTGTACATGTATTTTGGACAGGTTACCTTCATACCCCTAACCTGTACACATTATGGGTAAACGCCCTGATGTTTGACCTTTGCCCTTGTTACATTTGTCATAGTAATGTGCCTTTCTGGTAAATTGCTGGCAAGGCATTACGAACTGTGTGGTAAGATAATAGTGACTGACATTTCTATTACATGATTAGTAACACTCATAACATTCGTATTCCTGGCTACGTCAGTATTCTATCAACGTTCTGACTTTGTCTGGGGTATATCTAATATAGTCCCTATTTGTATATCATGTACTATGTCTTAGTGCAGCTGTCTTATTCTGACAGTTTGCCAGTTGTGGTTACCATCTTGGTCGTACGCATGTCCATCCATGATAATCGCCTACATGAAACTGATATAGGGCCCTACATATTCCCACAATGGTTTACGCAATATACAGTGGATGGTTTGCCCCATTATTGAGAATATAGGCGTGTGCTATACCCACATCACTCCCACGGGGCGGGCCTACTAAATCTCTGCCAAACAACACCTGGGCCCATTTCTGCATACCCATGATTCCCATACCTGACACCCCTCCACAGTACCCATTACACATGTTTAATGTGAGCGGTATTGAAGTGTGGAGACACTTATATGCACTTCCCACTCTCCGGATATCAGTTCATATGTCATACATTCTATCGACACATGTGTCATTACCCTTGCACCTGCTACTGTTGCATGTACAGCAATATTGTATTTGCTGAGATCACTTATTTTGCGTCAATGACGGTTGACACTACGTATGGATCAATTTTTGGGGTCCTGCAATGGACACCTAAATGCATGTTTAAAGTGTAGAACTTGCTGGACTGTCACTTTCTGGCCAATGGTTTGGAAGGCAGCGGTTTATTCACCTTTCCTGCATGTATGTTTGTCTACCCATATTAGCTATGCCATGGCCTATTTATGTACATATGTCATATCTACGGGACATATGTTTGTTGTGTATACATATATACATGTACAGTCCTCATTTCATAATTTGCTTTGGTTTACATCTGTGGATTATATGTATACACATATATCTATATCCATACCATACCTTTCCACCGTACAAATTGTCGCAGAGTGTACAGCTGGTTGCCTCTTTATCTTCGGTGTGTTTTTCTTAAACTTGCATCTATCTGGCAATGTAGTGGCATTTCATTTAAGACTTACATTGGAAAATACTGGCAATCAGTTCAGGTTATGACTGCATACCCTTGAGAGAATCCATGCTACTGACACACCCGTTATTCTATCCACTTTCTATGTTTGTTCTGACACATATCTGAGGTTTGTCCCTATTTGTACCGGTAGTTTGCATGCCTTTGTCCGGTTTCATACTTTACGGGGTTAACAGGTTTGAGCCATGTATATCTAACGTGGGGGAAACAGCATTCATTTACTATGCTGTGAGCGGATCACACACGCACAGGCGCACTTGCATTTCCTTATTGTGGGTTACGCGCAGGCGCACATGCATATCCTTATTGTGGGTTACATATGTTTACTAAGTCTTTGTGCTTACATGGGCTTTATTACTTGTGACAGTACCAGTAAAATATCTGTAATCCGGTTAATGGACATATGCGAAACAGACGTTCACCTTTACATATTTAAATGTCTGTACAGCACAGACGCATTCATTACACTCTAACATTATATGTGCTGTAGTCGTAGTTGAACCAGGACTGCATTCACATTGGCCGGATGCTGTAACCACTATACTTTTGGTGTTCTGACTCATTTATGTGCATACCCATAGTACATAGCTACATTAACATATGCCTCACCGCTTCACTTACAACACAGGCATCCATTCTCCTGCTGGGAAAAATGCGGTACTACATATTACACATTCCCTGTTCCCTACTGCTCTGGACCCAAGCTGCATATTTAATCACCGCAGGGATATTCAGAACCCCAAGGCTTATAGTCCTGACACATACAAGTCTTTAATTGTCAGGGTGTTCATGTGGTGATCTGGGTTTAGGCTTGTCCGCCTGGCGAACGGAACTGCCCTGACCGTGTTCAAATGTCAGACAAAGCACATGGACAGAGTTTGTCCATTTTAAACATTTTATCTGTGTTTACAGACACAGGTGTTTGGGCACTTGTCAGCAGCTTATAATGATGGCAATACATAATATGGGTGGGGGTGGTTACAATACATAATCCAAGGTGAGTGGTGTTCCCATTCACATTATTTTACCTGTGTTTACAGACACAGGTGTCTGGGCACCTGTCAGCAGCTTATAATGTTGGCAATACATAATATGGGTGGGGGTGGTTACAATACATAATCCACGGTGAGTGGTGTTCCCATTCACATTTGACTATTTCCTGTATTCATTCATACGAGGATTATTATTTTGGACATGAATTAACTATGAATTAACTACAGGTATGCAGTAGTACAGTAAACATATGTGAAGGTTTGTTACAGTAAAAATGTACGGGCCTCTGTAATACTCGGGGACTACCCCACATCCTTCACAACCTTTCATGCTAATATACATACTATTATTCTGTGAACTTTCAAAGTTTGTGAGAGCAGTATTTACATCTGTCCCTATTTGTCCACCCATCATTTTAGGCTTTGTCCAGATTTTGTTGCTGTAATAGGTTGAGAGGTGGTGTCGGTATGTGATTGAGTTGAATATATACTGTCGATAATTCAGTGGGGAGTAGGGTTACCACCTGTTCCTCTTTACGAGGGGAAGTCCCACTTTGGACAGTTGTGTCCTGCGACGAAACCTAAGACATGGCAAATGTCCTGTGATTTTAAGACAAAAGTATATTTCTTATTTTCTTTAATAGTTGCATGATACAGGTATTTTGTATCTGAAACACATAACTATTATTTGGGAAAGCATAAGCAATTCAAATGCTATGAAATAAGCTTTTATCTTGGCAAACAAGTGTAATTCTGTCCTTTGCACTGGCCGGGGGTATGTTTTATCCTGCAAATTCTCACATTTCTACAAAAGATGTCCCACCTTGGGCATCTGAACAGGTGGCAACCCTAGTGGGGAGGCCTGCATGGTGGACAGGTGTTCCATCCTGCGTAGTATGTTTTGCATGTCTGTCTAGAAACTGAACAGTACCATGACTACACATACATGTTTTGTCCAGATGTGTACAGTACTAGACACCATGGCATGTAAACAACTCTGATGTTTCAACAGGTTACTTATCCCACGCGGGATGTACACACATTTTGCCAAAACATGAATGCACGGGCATTTGGATTTACATAACTGTGATGGGATGTTTACAAACGTTGGATACATATTTGCAATCCTGACACTGCCTAGGACGATACTTCCTACTACATATGGGGAATACTCACTATGTGTAGGTGTACGGCTGCGCAAGGCTGGTAGCTGGATTTGGTGGACATTCGGACATGGGTGCGGGTTATGTGCTATACAGGGGATGTTGCGTATTGCATTTACATGCATGGGTTCTGCATTTGGATGTCCCGGTTCCGCATATAGCATCCTATGTGTATGTGCCGGTTACGTTCCTGTTCATGTGTATAGCACATTTTAATATTCATATGTTTGTGTGAGTTTGGTATACAATATGGACTGTCAGGTTTCTTTACGGTTGTTATATGGCCACAACTGCCCAGCTGTGTACTATCACTACCACTGTGGGACTGCTGGTGACCCTGCCCATGGGGCTAGACGTGTGTATTGGTGGCGCGCTGACATGATGCGCTTCACTTCCACTGGGTATAACTACTTACAGTGCAGTACATTATGGACACACGATTTTAAATATCATTTGTTCCATGGACGGAAACTCATATTGTGTTGCGTACATTTCTGTTTGGTTCTCAATTTTGTGTGGCCGGGAACTGTCTTGCATGCTTTGCATACGTTTCATTATCCATGGACACTGATAGGTGCAATTACTATTGCAGGCAGACTATAATATTCAGCAGTTTGGGTTGCTCATCGACAGCTGACATTGACACACCTCCGGTCGCAGCTTAGTAACACCCCATGCACTCACGCACGTGTCCTATGCACGTGGATGTGGTGACAGCACACCTTCATTAATATGCATATGGCGCTACTACACCATATATATGCCGCACGGCCGGCGCAGGCCTTACACCGGCCTTGCACCGAGCTTCATGAATCCGGGGGTAAGTGTTTTTGTCCAATATTAACATGTACTTCATTAGAATCTAAAGTGCTTCCATAATGGAGAATCCTTATATAGGACCCACATCCACAAAACTATTAGTCAATTAAAATCATATCTACTTAAAACTCTTCCATTTAAAGGGCAACCATCAAAATATCTACATACATATATATAAAACCGTAGTAGCAAACAACAAAATGGACTATACTCCATGGGGTAAATGCCTCGTTGATAAAATTCAGCAAGAAAATCAAACCAAGACTCAGGATTACAATGAGGCAACCAGGCCTTTGGCTGAAAATTTCAAACAGCATATATTCTTCAAACAGAAGTATTTATCCAAGTAACAACAAGTCCAGTCTGTGTAATATTCACAACTCACAGTTCATTTATTTGAGTGACATAAAAACAGTAAGCGCTTTCGCTAGATAGCTTCCTCAGACCTTCAAGAACAAACACACCTTTCCTTTCCTTATATACTACCTTCAAATATTTTAAAATGTGTCATTACCAATCAGAACACTTCTTACATGGTCATGTGTCTAATTTAAATATTTATACAAAAATGCAAAAATAAAGGCAAAGGTAAAAATGCAGAAGTAAAATAATAAAAGCATAGCAACAACTTGCTCAATATAAAATGTATAAAAGTTATACAACACAAATATAACGCATATAGCATGCACTAATTTATACAGAAATAAAATAATAAATGCACAGCAACAGCTTGCTCAAAACACAATTCAAGAATACAATTCAAGAACACAATTCAAGAATATAGTTCAAAATATGTAAAGGTTATGCAGCATAGTTATAACACATATAACCTGCACTGATTTATAATATAGCCATAATACAACCATAGAAGTCAAAAATCAAATAATTTGGGTTTCTGACTTCACTTTTTCATCTTCCTATTCTTTAGGTAAGGTTTAATAGAGGCTCTTTCATTGAGTCCTCTTCCTTTGTCTGCTCTAAAGGCTCTTATCCATCGTGCCTTTCTATTTTCAGTAAAATTTCTGGTGTCACCTTCTCTAATACTTGGTACAATAACCTCTATAACTCTGAATTTAAACTTGTGTGTCTCCCCTTCTTGCACAACATGCTTGGACAGAGTATTATGCTCACTTTTAGTATGAATATTATAAAGATGTTCCCTTATACGGTCTTTAAAAACTCTGTTGGTTTTGCCAACATATAATGAGTGGCTACATTGGCAATCTGCTAAGTAGACCACATGAGATGTCAAGCAAGTAGCTGCTGAGGTAAATATAAATTCTTGACCTGTATCTCGATGTACAAATTACTGGTATTAATATATGAACAAAATTTACATTTACCACTGGGCTGAGTACTGTATTCTTTATCTTTATGCGTTCGTGCATTTTTCCATGACAAAGCAGTCTTTTTTTAATTCTTCTTATTTTTATACAAGAAACTGGGTTTTGTGCCTAGCAGACTATTTATATCAGAGTCTACTGTAAGTATGGACCAATTCTTCATAAACACTTCCCTTAGCTCTTTATTATCACATGTATAAAACAAAGGAATTTTCAATTGTTTATTTACTGAGGTATTGCCAGACTCTACAGTGTTTTTCTGTTGAGGTCCATAGTATGGTTGGGCCCTACTATCCCTAAGACTAGTGACATCACTTAAATTTCTCTTGATTTTGTTGGTGTGATAGCCCCTCTTTGTCAACCTCTTTTCTAAGCCAACAATTTCATTCTTGAAGCCTTCTTCTGTGGGGTTCAGCCTTGAGGCTCTCACCCCTTGTTGTTTTATTAAGTTTCTAAAGACATACCTTGGGATTCATGAAGCTCGGCGCAAGGCCGGTGGTAGGCTTGCACCGACAGTGCGGTGTGAAGATGGTGCAGTAGCGCCAAATGCATATTAATGAAGGAACGCTGCCGCCACAGCCAAATGCACAGGAAAGGAGCGCGAGTGCATAGGGCGTGTCGAAGTGCTGCACAGAGGCGTGGAAATGCCAGCTGTCGACATGCAACCTAAAATGCTTGCATATAACAAGTTGCAAGATAGTAATCACATCTGTCAGTGTCCGTGGATACTGAAACTTATGCAAAGCATGCAAGAAAGTTCCTGCGCACACAAAATGAAGAAGCAAACACAAATGCACGGTAGGGAATAACGGTTCCTCTCTCACGAACAAATGACATGGAAAACCATGTGCCCGTAGTCCAACGCAGTGTAGATAGCTATACCAAGTGGAAGTGAAATGCATCATATGTTAGCGAGCCACCAGTAGGTAAGTCCAGCCCAATGGTTAGAGTCACCAGCTAACCCATAATGTGAGGGAGGGTACACAGCTGGGCAGATGTGTCCATAAGAAAATACACAATAAATGTACATATCTAGTGACCGTATGTCCAAATCATATCCCACAAGGCATGTAATAGTCACATACAAAAGGTATGTCCGTATTTTACATACCAAATGTGACAGGAAATAGAATAAGCATGTAAACGAAACAGAAGGAGCATATAAATAGCTACAACAATAAGGAAACATGTAGGCTAAAAGGAACAGTATTATCCATACTGTCGACTGTGGGGACGTGCTGTCCAGTACAGTCAGATATGTGTACGGAATATATCCCATCCTGGACATAGGAAAAGGTGGCATCCTACCAATGATTAGAACAGTCAGCCAAAATCCGCAAATCAGCGGTACAAGCTGAACTTGTCAGGATGTGTCACAGTTGAACAGGTAGTACCCGGGTATACCAACCATGTAATGAAAGTTAAGTATGGGCATGTACCTATGTGCGTGAGGTATATCATGTGGAAAGCAAACATGGCAGGGTAGTCCACACAACCATACAGGTACCTGACATATGTAGGGTATTCAATGTGTTACTCTGGCCGTGTCATGGGCCAACAACCAAAGCAGTGATGTATGGGGTGTGAGGAATATGTGTGTATGGGGGGGATGGGTAATGGTACAATCCTCCAAGGTGATACCATGACGTATGCAGAATAGGTGAACCGGAGGTATATGAGGGAGCAGCAGGTGAAGCAGAAAGAAACACAAAAACATGTATAAACAGCTGCAATACAACCAGACGGGCCATACTGTAGAACACAATCCCACAAACATATGAATATTGAAATGTGCGATACAAATGTTCAGACATGTCACCGGCGCATACCCACAGATTGGTCCTGATGGAACTGGCCATAACAAATGCAACACACCTGGATGCATAACAGACTACCCAGCATCCCCTCCACATCACACAACCTGCTCCCTTACCTGAACGTCCACCAAATCCAGCCATACTTGGCCTACTGGTTTGGTGCAGCCACATAGTGACCACTACGCATATGTAGTAGGTAGTGTCACCCTAGGCAGTTGCAGGATTGCACACAATGTATCCCTTGCATGTAAAACCCCCAGCACATTTTCATAATGCCAGAAGAATGTTCGGTATATCTCTTATTTTGGTCTTGTTCAATTTTTGGGATATCCCTCATGGGATAAGTAACCTGTGTAAACATTAGAATGGAAGACACGAAGTCCAGTCCTGTAGATATTTGGACACAAGCTGGAATGTGCTTTAGTCGTGCACAATACTGTCCAGCCCTAAATCGTCATGCATAACCTACTACCCATGATCAAACACCTGCCCATGTGACGCACGTGCCCCGACACGAATAAGCGAGGGAATATATTGCACACATTCGCATAGTGGCACATGGTATAAGGGTGATGAAGGCACTAACATAAACAGGATACCCCTGATCCACTGTGTGAGGGACAATTAATGTGTGTGTAGGTGAGATCTGACCAACAATGGCACAATATCAAATGTCTTGTGACCGTAGGAAATAACTATGCACCATACTGCATGTAACAGTTGCCTAAAGCGGACACATCAGGCTAGAATAAACGTAATTCATACAAGAAACAGGCAAACAACAAAAGTGCCAAAGGTATAAGGCTCACAGCTAGGAAACAAATGAATGTTCTAAACCTGCACTGACCGTGGCTATGTGTTGGCCCAAACAATCTGGTGTCCGCAGTAGGGTTAGCATCTGTCCTGCTTTGCGAGGGACAGTCCATTGTTGGACAATTGTGTCCTGACAAATGACATTTCAAATGGCAAATGTCCTGGGATTGTAGGACATAATTATGTCCCATATGTTATGTAATAGTAGCAGAAAATAATTATTGCAGTATCTACAATACCTAAATGTTACAAGAAACAGAATAAGCAACCAAACCGCTACAACAATAGGCTTTTATGTAGGCAAATAAGTAAAGTTCTGTCTGTTGTACTGACCGTGGGTATGTGTTGGCTTGTAAAATCTGATGTGTGTTCCGAAAATGTCCCATCTTGGCCATTTGAAAAGGTGCCAACCCTAGTCACCAGAATACAGCACAACTTGTACATATGACAATGTCAAGGATACCAATGGTCAGAGCATTCACACAATAACTGGCCAGACCCTTAAAAACTCACAAAGCCAGTGACCTTTGGGGGAAAGGTGTTGAATGAGAATGACTACTTACAACAATGAAGAGTAATAGACGCATTTTACTACAGAAAATTAGTAGTATTACAAATCTGTCAACACGTACCAAGTTAATAGTACTAATATGGTACAAGTGTTCGTGACTGTCCTTGAGTTGTCATAGCCTTGTCCCTGTCACTGTAGACATGAGTCCCCGAGTATCAGAGAGGTCTGTACACAGAAGTACACCAACCAAGTGTCCCATCTGTTGACAAGACTATTGCATACCTGTAGTGAATTCATAACAGATGTCCAGAATAATATTCATTGCATGTATAAATGAATGAAATAGTCAAATGGGAAGGGAAACCACCCCCCAACATGTATTATGTAGTGGAACCACTCTCCACCCTAAATTATGTAGCGCCGACCCAATAATGTGGTCAGAGGTGCCCAAACACCTGCGTCTGTAAACACAAGTAGAATGTTAAACTCTGGACTAACTCTGTCCATGTGCTACATCTGATCTTTGAACAGCACCAGGGCAGTGCTAGTCACCAGTCGGCTGAGCCTAAACCCAGACCAGCACTTGAAAACCCTGACAATCAAACACGCGTATGTGCGAGGACTATAAGCGTAGGAGTTATGAATATCCTTGGAGTAAGTAGACTTGCAGCACGGTTCCAGAGCAGTAGGAAACAGGGAATGTCCTAATTGTAGTACTGCAGTTTTCCCAGCAGGAGAATGGATGCCTGCTGTGTAAGGGAAGCAGTGAGGCATATGTCAGAGTAGCTATGAACCATATAAATGAGCCAGAACACCAATAGTGTAGTGGTTACAGCATCCATCCAACGTAAAGGCATTCCCGGTCCAAGTACGACTATAGCACATATTAATTGTGTAATGAATGCCTCTATGCTGTAAAGCCAACATTTATACATGTAAAGGTGACCGCGTTTGCATGGCTCCGTTAACCGGATTCCATCAGAGTAGTACTGTCATAAGAAATAAGGCACATATAATCCTAAAGGCGTGCTTGTAAACATATGTAACTCAGAATAAGTAGATGCAAGTGGGCCTGCGCGGGTGTACACAGCTATTAGCAAAGCAAATGTATGTTGTCTTCTACAGCTGTGACATTTATATATATATATATATATATATATATATATATATAGTTAGATAGATGTGTGTATAGATAAATATCCACTGACATAACAGAAATATGCAATTATATATCTACATATTTATCAGTATATACACATATATATAAATATATATATGTATACATATATATAAAGATATATATATATATATATATATATATATATATACACACACACACACACACACACACACATATATATATATATATATATATATATATATATATATATATATATATATATATATATATATATATAGACAGATATGTTAGGAACGCTGACAGATAAAAGTAAACCTAAGGGTTGTGAAGGGAATCCAGAGCAAGTTAGGAATTATGAAGTGCTCACAGCGTATGTCACATAAAGCTGCACAAGTGTGAGTAGAGCACCGCTCTCCACACCAGAGGCAGGGCTATACCAGTGGCCATAACATTGTTGAAGTGCTACATCAACATTGTAAACAGACGGAATGTAGGACATGTTGCGGCCACCTACACTTGTAACCCGCAAATAGTTCGTACTCCATAACACCAGGAAAGGCACGTATGTGCAAATATGAATGGATGGTGAGCCTGTGAATACACGAGGTGGTGCAAAATATGTGTAGGGCCCCAACGCTCATGAGAGGGCAATGTGTAAAGGTGTGTCATGGCTGCAATATCAGGTGTATAATGGCTGTTATGCGGGGAAACTCAGCGCGGGTGTGCAGGAGAAACTATGGATATGCAAGTATGGACACAGGAGTGATAGGGTATGTTGCGCCGGGTGCAATGGAGCGGCCCGTGGAGGTCAGCCCATACGTAGGTGCGATTCCCAGGTAGAGCATCGTTTGCGTGGAGACATGTGTGAATGGGCGTATCATTGTCGGACGTTGTGTGTCAGGTCTGGCAGCCCGGCACGTAAAACCTATACGCCACCCATGAGCAGAACGGAGTTTTGCTGTGACAACCCCAAACCGGGAAAAGCATAAAGACACAACTACATGAAGACAACATTTTGTCGACGTACAGTCATAGTAACACAAACACACATCCTATCAACAATAATAATATGAATGTGTACAGAAACAAACAGGAAAAATAGGCTGTGCATACAAGGAATATGTCGAATGACACTATCACAACCCAGTTAGCAGCGGCACCCCAGACATGAAAAATGAGCGACATCTGTCCGCTGCATAACATGCAATATACTGAGCACAAGTTCACCGGAGTGAAGTGTCAGTGTCAGAATGACTAAGGCAATAGTATGCTGTTGAAGCAGGGATAAAACCAATATGCATGTGTAAGTGTCCATGTCTAGGAAATGTATAGGTTAACGGACACACAGATGTATATATAGATAAAAACGTATATATACACATAGCTATATTAATTTACATACACATATATATCCATACGGATATATATATATATATATATATATATATATATATATATATATATATATATATACACACAGACACACACACACACACACACACAAGGATATACTATGGATATATATAGAATATATATATATATATATATATATATATATATATATATATATATATATATAGTTATATATATATATACACAAACAGCATGTAGTGATATATACACATACACACAAAATAAACTATATATCAGTGTAGATATACACATTCACATAAATAGGTTACTTCCCAGCAATTAGAGGTAACATATTTTTACAGCCCGGGCATTTGTGACTGGGAGGTCCAATAACGAAACGTTGCACCCCCCACATCGCCCAGCTAGGCCGGACAGACATACAGACAGGCAATACAGAGCTATACACTGCCGCTGTCCAAAACACTGGTATGAAAGTACCAGCTGGAGAGTTCTGGAAGGTCTACACTTTAAACATGGATAACGGTGTCCTTTGTGGGACCCCAAAAATTCAGGGTATGAAAGAATCTGCTGACATTATTATGAGCAAGATGTAGGTGTACGTGGAACAGTAGGTTGTGCAAGTGTGATAATACATGGGTTGACAAAACGTACGACATGTGTCCCGAGATGGGGAGAGTGGGCAATGTGTATGGGGTGTGCTCATACCCTAGCTGCGCTCACAGTAAGTATTTGTCATGACTGCTCTAGAGGGGTGCCAGGTAGGTGGATCATGGGTATGCATTAATGGGCTTAAATGTGCAGGTGCTGGTTGGCAGAGATGTAGTAGGCCCGCCTAGTGGAAGTCATTAATATTCCGATGTGGGCATAGCATACGCCTACACCTCCCAAACCTGAAGAGCATATCTACCGGATAGTCTGTAAACCATCGGGGGAATACATAGAGACCAAATCAGTGCCGTGTACCCGATTAGCATGGACATCCATAGTTATGTATCAGAATGTAACAAAGTCCAACTAAACACTTCCAGAACTAGTGATATTAGGTGAACAGGTGGCGGAATACAGGTAATGACAGATGACAACATGTATGAGCCATAAGCGGCATATACCTTGACAAACGTGAATGGATACATATGTTCTGTAACTGAGAATGTGTCTGGTTAATAGAACCAATCATCTAAATGTGTCCCGCAGGGTGTTATGCATTGTTCCTGATACAGTGTTCATTCACACCCATTGGTATGTGAGTTCTGCTACTGACGGAAAATGCATAAGTTGTTGACCACCTCAGGTAGATGATAGCATAATAGAAGAGGTTAAACACCCATACGCCTGTGAGGGACACACCCGTCTGGGCAGTTATGTCTTGCAAAATGACAGTTATGGCACATGGCCTGTGCATACCTCTCGACTGTCCCTGATTTTCAGGGACGTCCCTGATTTTGACTCAAATGTTAACTCAGTCCCTCTTAATCCATCCTAAAACTAGTGACATTTGGAGGAAAGCTGGTGAATTACACTTAATGAATAATGACAATAATTAAGAGTTATAAACTTCTTTTACTTCAGAAAATGTAAAGACAAAAGTATGAGCCACTCCAGCTGAAGAGTCCTTGGTTACAATAGCGGAATAAAATGTTAATACAACAAACTTCGGACTCAACACGACCAATAATAGAAAAACTGTAGAAAATTTTATTGAACTTCAGAAAATGTGTATTAATTCATATGCTCTGATTCTGTCAATGTTTCAAGTTAATAGCACTAATATTTTAAATCTACCACTACTGTACTGGTCTGCCGGGTACTCCATGTCAGTGTGTGGCCCTACCTAAATTGCTGGTTGGAGGGATACCAGGGTATGTTAATTTCCAGCACAATGGTACTGGATGTCCTATTACACATCCTACATCATACAGCCTGAACTGCTGTCGTCTGTGTGTGTCATAGGGGGTTGGGGTCAGTCATTGGGCATATCCATAGGCCATCGTATATAAATTGTCTGTATTGGTCCACATCTGTCCAGCTGCATGGAACGTGTGTGGGCTGTATGGACACACATGATGGTCAGCCCATAATCTGCAGTGGATTAGGACACCCTGTGTGCTACAGCCTACCATTGTGATCCCTGTATGTGCTACAGAGGTCATGGTGCCACTATGGATGTGTACTGTCTGCTGCCCTAACATATGGCTACCACAGTCACTTGTATGCTCACATACATACCAGAGCAATAGGTAAGTACACATTCTAATACAACTGCCACTTATTAGGTCAATAGACATACCCTGGTTGTGTTACGGACTGGAGGACAGTGCTGGAGTGCTGCCTATGTCAGATGCACACAGTGCACCTCCCATACATGGCCGAGCACAGGTACTGTCATGTTTGGCATCCATTGTACTGTGTGCTGGTCAGAGAGGTCATGGCGCCACTATGGATGTGTACTGTCTGCTGCCCTAACATATGGCCACCACAGTCACTTGTATGCTCACATACATACCAGAGCAATGGGTAAGTACACATTCTAATACAACTGCCACTTATTAGGTCAATAGACATACCCTGGTTGTGTTACGGACTGGAGGACAGTGCTGGAGTGCTGCCTATGTCGGATGCACACAGTGCACCTCCCAAACATGGCCGAGCACAGGTACTGTCATGTTTGGCATCCATTGTACTGTGTGCTGGTCAGAGAGGGGAAATCCATGGGTACCTACTGTGTCAGTGCATATGCCTTGTGTTGCCTCTTTGCCAAGGGCAGGTCATACTGTGCACGGGCTGTCACCAACTTTGCCTTACTCAGGTAGTTCCTTCACCAAGTCACACTGTGTCTGTACAGGCCTTGGCAGTGGTGTTAGGCTGTGTGGCCCTGTCCCATGCTGTTCCTGCTGCAACTGCTACTGCGGGATAACATTATGTAGCATAGCAAATAACATAACAACATGTATTCATGTAGCTTGTGAATACTGCAGAGCCCCAACAGATGTGTCCGGACACCAGAACTGTGAACCGAGCATCCCAAACACATGCACATGTATATGTCTTGCCTGTGCATCCGCCTCAGTATGGTGTGACTGTTCAGGTGTGTGTGCA
Organism: Protopterus annectens; assembly: GCF_019279795.1. Taxonomy (NCBI): domain Eukaryota; kingdom Metazoa; phylum Chordata; order Ceratodontiformes; family Protopteridae; genus Protopterus; species Protopterus annectens. The sequence goes on along the minus strand of NC_056725.1, from coordinate 1,127,551,645 downwards.
TTGCTGATGGGTGTTATAAGCCACTACACCAGTGTTTACCTAGCATCCCCCACTAGGAGACTGTAGGGGATGTCCACATAGGCATTGGTGTGCTACAGCTGTGTCAGACGCCATATATTGGACACATCACAGCTTCCAGGACAGACAGCACACACATTCAATCTCATGCCGTGGCCATCGCATAGAGCCTAGCTGTTGGAGGGTATGCCCCTGCTCTGACTGTAGGCCCTACCCTGCTCCTCGGGTGGTGCTACATGTGCAGGCTATAGCACCCAGTACCCCAGGGTACTCATCCATGTGGTTGAACAGATTCATATTGCTGGTCCACTAATCACATGTGTGGAGGACCTGTACGTGCTCGCTAGCATGTGTTGACATGGCATCTGTGAACTGGTGCAATACTCTGGATGCAGATGCCTGTGAGATACCCATGATATCCCCAGTTGTGCTGTATGAGGTACCTGTGGCTAGTACACCTAGGCCAACACATCCCATGGTATCCACTGTGATGCATTCTCCTTGGCCTGTTTGACGTGTTAGGCACAGGTCAACATGCTGCTGTAGGAGGTCTCTGTCCACCCCATAGTGCTCCAACATCCCCAGCCCATGTAGACCCTGGTAAGTCACCCTCGGTCTATAAAGTCTTATGTCACTCCAGTAAGGCTTGTTCGGCAGCATACACATCTGCACTGCCCCAGCCTCCTGCACATGTTGGTATATGTTGCCTGCTGCAGCCCGTGTCATTTGGTTGGACTGTGTCGTGAAATGTCCCTGCAGGTATACACCGGTGGTGTAGAGTGTGGACGAAACTTGTGTGCATGCTGCTTGCTCACATTAATGTACTGTTCATGTGCGGGCTGGCCATGTCATCAGATGATTGTGCTGATCAACACCTGTTTGTGCAGCCTGTACACCCTGACTACCCCACCACTGCTGTTATCCCTCCCAACATCACCAGGCAGGTATAGACACACCCCTAGCTTAGGTTTGCTAAGGTAGGAGCAGTCCCGAGGCACAGTTCTGCAATGTACGTACAGTATGCCTGACCCCCCTCCCATGCTGTCAACTATATGTGAAGCCTGCACCTGGCTGACTACACACATACACTCCAGGGACCAGCAGCACACCCTGGTGATAAATGTGATATACCATAGTCAACCTCATCTGCATAGTATAGTCTTCTAATGAATAGTTATATGACCCATACCGAACCTCCAACATATTAACCACTGCTCAGTGCCGCTCAGATCCACACACAATTGGCAACAGGTGCCTTACCATCACCATATTCAATGTCCCATGGTCTGCCCAGCAACAAAATAACCGGTGTCTACACAACTACAACCCGTGGCCCTGCACACCACAGACGACGTGCATTAACACCACGCCATGGCAAATATACATAGATCCCAGGTTACCAAGTACAGATCATCCAGCACAAATAGTCAATAGTGCTAATGTCCCCAGACATATGTTCACATCTATGTCCACCTCTACATCTACATATATCACATATATTATTTGTAGACATATATACATGGACATACATATATGTAAATATACATACACACATATACATGTACACACATATGTAGATATGACATTTATATCACAACAGCAAACCACATGACAGCAATGCATTAGACAGGAATGGAAAGGAAACTACATGTGCCACCTGCATCATGTAGTGTTGTTAATATCAAGGCACATATGTTATGTTGCATCACACGGGTCAGGCCGTAGCAAGGGTAAGAGTAGGGCTGCTGACAGTTACTCACCAGAACTATTGGCGACTGTATGTGTTGACAACCCAGTGTCTTGGCAGAATATGCAGGCTGTGGACACTAAATAGGTCAGCAACAAAACAAACTGGACACATCCTGCAGCTAGCCACCCACAGATACCAATACATATGCTATAACTGCCAAACACACACCTGCCATGCCCTGGAATCGAGCATCTACCTGTCTAGTCTACCACACTACAGCATTATGCAGTAACAGAATGCGCTACCGAGTTACGGCATCACTGCACTCCCACAGGCATACTTCTAAGTGGATGAAATCATCCGCAAAGGCAAAGATGCCGATAGGGAATGTATGTGGTGTGAGCCATCCAAAAGCATTACTCTGTCCCCAGGCAGCTGGAAACACACACACACACACACAGAGGCACACATTTGGCAGGGTTGGGAGTCGAACATACACCTAACTACCTTATCACACTACAGCATTACGCAGTTACAGAACGCGCTACCGAGATTACTGAACACAGCACTCCCGGAGGCATACTTCTAGGTGGATGACATCATCCGCAAAGGCAAAGACGCCGATAGGGAATGTATGTGGTGTGAGGCATCTAAAAGCATTACTGTGTCCCCATGCAGCTGGAAACACACACACACACACACACACACACACACACACACACACACACACACACACACACACACACACACACACACACACACACAGGCACACATTTGGCAGGGCTGGGAGTTGAACATACACCTACCTACCTTATCACACTACAACATTACACAGTTACAGAATGTGCTACTGAGATTACTGAACACAGCACTCCCAGAGGCATACTTCTAGGTGGATGACATCATCCACAAAGGCAAAGACGCCGATAGGGAATGTATGTGGTGTGAGGTGTCTAAAAGCATTACTGTGTCCCCAGGCAGCTGGAAACACACACACACACACACACACACACACACACACAGAGGCACACACTTGGCAGGGCTGGGAGTCGAACATACACCTAACTAACTTATCACACTACAGCATTACACAGTTACAGAATGCACTATCGAGATTACTGAACACAGCACTCCCAGAGGCATACTTCTAGGTGGATGACATCATCCGCAAAGGCAAAAGCATGTTACTGTCCCAAGGCAGACATAGACAAACATATGGCAGTGGTGTGATTGGGGCAACTAAATATCTATGGAGCACTACAACAACACTGCATAGATACGGGATGTGCCACAGACAGTACACCCTTCAAGACAGTCAACCAGTGTGTTAAATGTAGGCATCTATCGTGATGTTGAAAAAGGACATCTGTTGCCTGGATGACCACCATCACTATACAGGATGTCAATGGCCATGTCCATACACAGAGGCACATCACCGACACAAGGTGTCACTGGGCATGCCCAGACACTTAGTATCACACGTTCATTTGGAATGTACTGTGTGTCCATCTACACAACGGAGTACTGGGCATGCTCACACATTTAGCAGTTGCAAAGGGCCATCTTACATGCACACGGATTCTAAACACGGAAGGGTGCAGTTTGGAATCTACTGTGTGTCCATCTACACAATGGTGTACTGGGCATGCTCACACACTTGATGCAAAGGGCCGTCTTGCATGCACACAGATTCTAAACATGGAAGGGCACAGTATGGTGTTACTGTCCCCACGTACATGAAGACCACTCACATGTACTGACCAATACACACTCAGGAGCCATCACAGATGTCTCAGGTGCAGATCAGAGAGGTACACACCACAGTCTACAATATAGTCCTCAGACATCACCATGTCATTGGACCAACAAAACACAGCCATGCATTACCACAACACCATGTGACTCATGACCAGTGGACTGTACATAGATCTACAGCAACTGTGCAGACTACACATGCACCAACAGGGTCCCATCATGTGTTATGCATTGCAATGATACCACTGTACATAACCAGATCAGTTCTACACATACCAGGGGCCCTGGGTCTTACACAGCTGTGACAGATGACTGTTGCTGTACACTAAAGAACACACATGTTTGGATATGACATACATGTAATTGCAGTGGATATGTGCATGGACCACACACACAACACATATGTACATAGCATAGCTTTTGCTGTCCTCCGTGCAGACAAGTGGCTACAGCAATCACACACACGCAAATGGAAGGTGGGTCCATGGCTGTTGAATGCTAACAGTACATGAGGTAGCAATGTTGACCGAGGACACATTCCCACTGTACTAGTTACCCATGACACCCATCATATCATACAACTGTCCATGTGTTATGTATGTCATCACACATGTCCACCAATTGCAATGCATACAAACATGGCTACATGACAGGCATGTAGGACCAACACACATGAACAATTTGTAGTGTGCATGCACCTACCATGCATGTGCAGTAGCTGATGTATGTAACTCATCTGTGCCCAACTACAACATGCAGTTGCAATGCAGCCCCATCATTGACACCTGTATATGGTGACATACTGACAGTACGGTAGGATGTACATCAGGTATGAATGGATGTGTGTACATAAAGTGGTGATCCACCTGTGCAGATGGATGTTTGCTGGGGACAGCTCACAGGTGTGTCACATGCCATCCTACCATTACATGTGCAAACAGTACGCTATGTTACTGTTACTTGACGGTGAAGACATAAAACCTACACAACGGTCAGGTGTTACTGACTGTAAGTCACTTGACACCTGTAACACTTACATCCTCCCGTGTGCATATAGCAGCACAATTGCCAGATATAGCGTTGGTACACATAATGCGGCCAATACTGCTGCATGTCTGTCAGACGTATCATCATTTAGCAGGTGTATCATTCACAGTACTGCCATGGGTGTTTGCTTGTGTGACCATATATGCCATGTATGGTGGAGAATACATCCCAATTGTTACACACCCCTGTACACTGTTGTAGAGATCTGTACATACTGCAGTGTGGAAAGCATGATGTAGGCAGGGGTGGTGTGTGTATCACACACATATCAACTATCCATATGTGAATGATATTTGTGGTCTCCACAGTGTGTGTGTGTGTGTGTGTGTGTGTGTGTGTGTGTGTGTGTGTGTGTGTGTGTGTGTGTGTGTGTGTATGTATGTATGGCTGTCTGGTTTGTGGAGTGAGGGTGTATGCTACCATACAGAACACACAGGATCCCTAACCCCTCATGGTGATGCAGTCTACTACCCTGTTGATGCCATCGGTCTCAGCCATACCGGCTACCTGTACATGTTCTTTCTCTGTGTTGCATTGTGTGGGTGCACAGTACTGTGAGGGTGATGACCACATAGGCAGGGCCCTCACCTCAACACTATGGGGTGTGGGTTATAGTGTTGTTGACCCCGTGAGTGTGGGCATGTTCCTGTAATGTGACAGGGTATTACTGCTACACAGTGAGGCCTCATGCTATCAAGTGGCCTCTAACGTTATAATCGGCCGGACCTCTGTGTACATTCCCTGCACCATGTCAACATACCTGTGATGTGACCTGGTATGGATGTCACGTCTCTAGCCACTGTAGCTCATTAAACTGCCCACATGCTTCTGGATCAGTGTATGTGTGGACATCTGTGGTATGTTAGCCTTTCCAACAGTCAGGTTGAGGCTATGTATAGCATGCTGATATATGATATAGCCATACATGCCTGTGAGTACTCCACAGTTACACATGGGAGATTGCAAACACTGCTACCTGTAGACACATGCAAGTAGACAATAAGGAGGGAACCAGGGCATCATTACCAACATGCTGTTACTGTTGTTACCAAGACACATACTGTGAACATATAACAATGCATGCTAAACCTGTACAACATGGTATGTTTGGTGCATGTCAACAGTACACAACTAACATAATATACACTTCTCTCACTATTCTTACACAAGTAATGTAATATACACTTCTCTCACTATTCTTACACAACTAATGTAATATACACTTCTCTCACTATTCTGTTCACCCTGTGCATCAGACCATTTGAGCATGTCCCTGCACCAATGGTGTGGATGACAGGGATGCGGCACAGGCTTCATCATATGCACATGGTGATAATGTTTGCCAGGGGTATAGGCTGCACCAATGGATGACATCATGTGTTTGGGTAAGGGCCGGTGATATGATTGGACATGTCTGTTCAGTATGCATGTGGGTGTTGTGGCGCCTTACAGATGTGTTTGCTGTGTGCGTGTATGTGTGCACACAGTTCTGCCTTTTGTGAGGCCTACATAGGGGTATTATAGACAGCTCCAGATTGTACAGACCAGTTTGTACAGCTCACTGTGTCCGGCCATGGCCACGTGACCTGTGCCTGCCAGGGGTTGCACGGGCACTACCAGGTGGAGGTACAGATTGGCTACAGTCTGACGACACATGTCCACTGGAACCATGTCCCCACTGGAAACACACAGGGCCACGTCCACGTGGCCTACTGTGTCCTATTGAGGACAGCGCAGCACCAGCTGCACTGCTACTGCTACCGGCACTATGGGAGCAGGCATGTGAGGTGGCACGCTCATGTTGACCTGCACTAGGTGGTGTAGCTGGCCTACATCCACGTGGCCTATGCCTCACTCCTATCAGATGTTCCAGCACAGACAGCTCACGCTCGTGGATTGCCATGCCACTGTCAAGGATTCCGACCATGTCACCCAATCGCCTATCCAGAACATCAGCAATCTGCTGTTGAGCATTTGCCAATGCCTGGACGTTGTCATTTTGGGTACAGATAGCAGCCCTCTGCAGCCTCTGCCCTTCTCTGTTCTGCCATTCAGCGCGTGCCTGTGCCGCCATTACAGTCTGGAACATGCGTCTGGTGATACCAGCTGCTGCGCTCTGTCCTGCAGGTGCATGTCTGCCAGAGGTCCTCTTACGAGCAGCACCGGCCACATGCCTGTGTGGCACATCTGCAGTCATTACACTGACAGCATGTTGTGGAGACACACCTTCTGTAGCCACCACACGTTCCATTTCCATGCTGACAGACGCTGACTGTCCTTCCTCTATGGCCACTGGTGATGCGGTATGTGTTGGCAGCAGAATTGTGTGCGGGGAAGAGGGGGACATAGCTGGGATGGCAACCATTGACACAGATTCAGCCCCTGACAACCCTGACTGTACCTCATGCATATGTTCATCACTGCTAATATCTGTGGGGACACTAACATCAGATGGACCGCAGGAGGGTAACGCACCTACATCACCTGTGAATGCAAAGAAAGACTCTAAATTACAATAGACACACACACACAGTGACAGACACACACAGTAACACACACACAGAGACACACACACACAGACACATCATGCATGTGATTTGACAGACGGCATGCAGCATGCATGTGATACAGCAGACGGCATGCAGCTAAGACATTAATAGCGTTAGTTAGCATACACACAGACACACACAGACACACCATGCATGTGATTTGACAGATGGCATGCAGCATGCATGTGATACAGCAGACGGCATGCAGCTCAGACATTAATAGTGTTAGTTAGCATACCTCCCTGGGGTGCACACTACAGCAAGCAGGTGTCATATCAGTAGCCATGCAGTTCACACAATCATGGTAGTATGCATGCATCCCCGTGATACACCATGTGGACCAGAACAGGATAACAGCACACATGGCTGACGTGACCTTGGCATGTAATTTGCTGATGTGTGCATTAACATACATACATGTCTGACACAATGGTGTCCTGACACATGTACAGCATTGTAATGGGCATCACATTGCAATGTTGTCTGTATGCCCTACAGATAGAATGCATGTTTAGCAAATGTGCATGAGCATGGAAAGGTAGTGTGAGCCGTCTACATTGCTATACAGTGTGAAGTACAGACACTGCACCATTGCATAGCATCATGAGGTGTCTATATTGCTATACAGTGCATAATATGTACACATTGCATAGCCATAACTGCATGCATACCCATGACATAACTGTGGATTGTGACCCACGATGCTGAGGTGTATACACACCAAACCATGCTGTGTCATGTGACAGGTCACTGGAGGACCTACAGATGACACCCCTGCACAACTACTACAGAGTCTTAGCTGCCTGGCAAACATGTCCATACATAGCAGACTTGTCAATTCACCATGTCCCATATGACATTGATGTACCACACACACAAGGTGCACAGCTAACGGTGATGTCCTACAGCAGCAAGGAAAATGTACCTGTGGCCTGATGTGGTGTCAATGTCTGTGGAAGCTGTACAGGTGGCTACTGTCATGCTATGACACAGTCGTGATGTGCAACACATCTTATATGGTAGACTTCAGTGACACCTCCACTAGCTGTGCACAGGCTTTTAGGATGTCCAGTGTACCACATCAACTGTATAATCAGTCAACTAAGGCTATAATTGGACCATGTGTGGACAATGTGCAACAGGGTGTATACACATCACATCTACTGTGTGGCTACGTGTCTCTGGCCATCCCCCATGGCCATGTGTGCACATGTGTTGGCCAAATGTGTGTGATGGCCATCTATCTCACATGTCTGTGTTGTCACATATGACATACACCCATAGATGTCAGATATGTCACCATCCACAGGGCTATGCAGTCAATGGGTTGTATGTTTGGTATGTGGGGTATGGGTTATGAGATAGTGTGACAATATTGCAGCCAGAACACTACGTGTCTGGGACATGTCAGATGGCACATCACAATGTGTGCACACATTGCAGGGGCATATAACACAATGGTGACTCCTGTGGGCTGCCCATATCACAGCTCACTGTGTGGTACTGTTTGCGTACCACACGTGTTGTTCCAATGTATAGTACATATGTCCACACATGTAGCAATGACAAATACTGTGGTTTAATGTTGGTGTATCATTTTGTTTGTATATATTGCACATGGGTAGCCAGTGTGAATGATGGGTGATGAGACCTGTATATCATGACTGGACCGAACATCAAGTGTACAAGTGTTAACTGGCCACATGGAGAATAGATCTATGCTTTAACATGCCTGATACTGACGACAGTCTCACCTGCAATGGACTGATGTCTGTGCAGCATGCCAGAGGTACCTGTATAGGGGTGACACAGCAGTTTGAACATTATCCATGACTGTATGACAGCCACAGGGTGCACTGTGCATGTTAACACATTCACCTGTACAATAGCATATAGTATGCACATGTGTGCATACACAGGTAGCATACTGTAGTATGCAGCATGTGTGTCAACATACCTTGCATATGATGTTACATTACATAATGTACTGTGACACATGCAACTAAATGGGATATAATAGTCATATGTGCAGTCCTGACTTACCAGTCAACTCAAGGCTCATTGGTTGGGAGACACCCACCTCTACGATGGCAGCTAGTGTTTGTGGATGCTGTTCTGAGGGTGTCCCCAGACTGGCCAGTAGCTCCTCAGTGTGCGTGAGTGGGGGCTGGGTTGGTGGCCTCCACCTGTTCCATCTTGCAGTGACACGCTGTTTTGCATGTCGTATCAAGTCCGTGCAGTGTCTGCGCACCTGCTGGTAGGTGCGGTTATGGCCATCCACATCATTCACCCTCCTGCGAAGATCCTGCCACAGGTCATCACACTGCTGGGTATGCTGTGGCACATGGCTGAACAACACCTCATAGTTCTCATGGAGGTATGGGATGAGGACATCATCCTCCTGGCGGCTGTACACTGGCAGGCATGTACGAGGCATTATCTGTAAGACATAATGATGGTGACAGGTCACAGTATCAGAGATGTACAGAGATACTGCTGCACATACATTTCTAGTAAATCTAGTATATCTGCACAGTTATCTTTGCAGATAATCATGACACTGACACAACTGATATGTTTGTGTCACACACATGTAACACCCGTTATGCATTGGATATCATCACCATATATGTGTGTCACCTCATTACATTGTTCATACTCCATGTGAATGCTGTCTTGATGTGGGCATGTCTGTTTGCCTGCACTGGTGTTCTTACCTATCAGCACATGCCTGGATGTGTCCACGGTAATGCTGTTGACCTTGATGCCGTGTATATGTCACATATCAACACATACACTGCCTTAATGGACTTGAGCAGTGACAATGCACACATATGCATGGAAACCTTTACATGCATGTGTTTTGCCATATACATCTACACAGCACTCTACAGCTGTTCAACATCCTGCCACGGATCGCCTGTGTTGCACATGTGATAGACATGGGACAATGGCTAGTTGGACGTCATTCGCAGGGATGGTTATCAACTATAGCATGTATGGGCAAGGTTTCCTATCTGTATCCGACAGCCATTTTGCCACCGCGATGTGCATCAGTGCCACATTACTGATCCAGACAGTTGATACTACATCTACCATGCGGTCATCATACCATGTATGACAGAGATGACATGTGCAGCTTTGATGAACAGGGTTGCATGGTATGGCAGGAGTATGTCACATGTATGGCACAGGGATCTGTCCAGCATGTGGTGATCCTAGTAGTAGGATCGTGGCTGTTCATGATGTATGTCTTTCAGATCAGGATATGGACATGTAGCATGTCCAACATCATAGTGTAGCACATGTCTTTATGCAAGGTAGACAGCATGCTGCATAGTGGAGGTGAGGATTGTGAAGGCTGGTATCGCCCATCCACGCATGGCCAATACCCCTTAAAGGTGATATGTGATCCAATATTGGTCACCCAAGTGCTGTGTATGTCTGTCCAATTATCTCCATGCTCATGGATGGCACCCTGTCATGACATTGGTACCTTGTATGACTACCTAAGGGGCCTGGAGACGTCACCAACTCAGGAAGGTGAACTGCACAGCATCATCCCTTACACAGTGTCCATAATGTTGACAGCAGCCTAGGTGGTAGTTAATGGGTACAGGGATATTCACCTAGTGGTGACAATGCTGATATCATCTGTCAGAATGTGCACATATGTCACACACCTCACCCACAAAGCCCATTCTGTATGTTGTGCACAACACTGAGACAGCTATTGCTCATAGGTCATGGCCATTCACATCCTTACATACACAGATGCCTCACATTTGTCTGTGTGGTATGGGCTGCAATGAGGGTGGAGTACAACACATTAACCCTGTTTTACTGTAGCTGGCACTGGTGTGATATGCACATGTCACTCCGGCACCATTTGTAATGTTGATTCTGTCAACAGGCTACTGGTAGAACACTCCTGTGACATACAAAGGTATATGTAGTCAAACATCCATACTGTCATGTACATCTGTACTGCTAACATCTACATTGATAATGGTTCATGGACTTGCATACCATACTCAGCAGGGTAATAGTGCGGTGCCACCAATTATGACTGTCGTCACCACTTGTGGGTTGATATTATCCAACACCCCATCTGTATTGTATTTTCATGTTCAGCACTCGTTCAGAACTTGTGAGCACTTCATGAGCTAACGATTAATATAGCACCCATTCCACACCATTTATCACAAGTACACTGTCTGTCCTTACATTTCCAGCTTGCTTACAGTACAACAGCTGTTGTATACACGTAACTCACATATCTTGTGAGACATGGTTGTATATACAGGCATGTCCAACTGTCACGTACCAGTGCTATTGCCTGCCTATATGATGAATATGTCATACGTGTGGCAATAGAGCAATTGTCTTATGTACACAGTCAATGCGCACCTCCCAACCTACGACACTACAGCCTGTGGGAGATGCACATATGCAGCCCTGCTGGGGGTAATGCTGTCACCAACCCTGACTGAACCTGACAATCATGTGGGGATGTGTAACATTCACAACACACCCCACTCATCACATGGTCTCACAAGATCTCCACCACCACAGGCCACACATATGAGTACAACTTGTGCAGTACCTCTCCATACTCTATGTAGGCACCAAAGGCAGCCCCCATCACTAAACACAACAACAATAACTTATAGCTCACAGACTCATGTGTGCCCATCACATACAGCCAATAGGGTGTTATAACAAACACAACACACCTGTCATAGGTGACTCTGTAGGTGGTCACACTGATGTTCCACTCAGCAGGCTACACAAGGCGATAGTCGCTTACATCTTGCTGTCAAGTAACTGGTTCTGCAACATAACCTATGCACCCATGCCACACCTCACCAGGTACAATTTGACTGTCATTCCCCATGTTAGTGTGACTGCCCTGAGATGCAACTTCACAGACTACATGTGCAGGGACATGCAATAGCTCACCAGTCTTGTAGCCCTGAAGGTATGGGCCAAGCCCTGGGGAGCATTATGCATTCATCCGGACCTGTTACCACTGTACAATGACTGACTGTGTCACTTCAACAGTTGCCTATGCTTCTGCTGTCATTCCACAGGCATCTGGTATCTGTCCGCTTTGACTGACATGGTCAACAAAACACGATGCTTTGGCACAGATGACCTGCACCTGTCAGCCCTGGGAGTACAGATAACATGTAAGGCTCTTGCTGCTTCTATACTGCTTGTCTTGCACAGTTTCCCATAACATTCACCACCAGAACGGGAACAGGCAAGCAAAACATGGGGTCATGTGACACAAAGCTTGACATCTTCATCTCTGACGCACGCAGGCAAGGCACTCCTTATAATGGGCCACTTCAATATCTCTGCAGTGACTGGGACCTGCCTCTAGGCTCTGCAGAGCACACCTGTAATGACAGGTTATACACAGACCATACCTTTCAGTCATGTAACCTGGACCGGCACACCCATGGCTGAGGTGTTCCCATATTCCACTATGTTGTACACACATCCTGGCTAGTTACTTAGCACAATGCATCAGAGGTGCTCCACGTACAACTAACTGTGGCCAGAACTGCTATACACATTGTAACAAGCTACAGATTCAACAACATACCCCCACGGTTACCAGACCTCATTTCTTGGTGTACTGGACAGTAGGGCCCAGACAGGTACTACTGATGTGAGACTAACACTACCCCACACTTAACTGGGATAGCCACTCATGTACCGACACATTAGGCCAACGCTGTCCGGGATTTATAACCACCACTCGGCTGGATCAACCCATACACACCACCTCCAAGACCAACAATATCCTTGACATGGACACTACCAACATGTGACTGGTGTTCCACACCTGGGGTTATCCCCTCGTTGGTGGATTCCGAACATATGCTAATCACCCTTGTTATCCACATCCCGGCACCACACCCTTCACGGCATACACAGTACAAGAGTACTACAACGCCTACTACAGACATCTTATGACAGCAGTAGTTAACATCATGACACCCGTGCAGATGGACAATGCACATACAAACTCTGAAACATACTCCAGTGCACTTCATTAGCACTTACACGACTGCATGGATCATGCTATTCCACACAGAGCGATGATGGTACCCACCAGATAATGGACACCACTCTGGGGGTCCAGCTCCATGGACATAATTTACAACAACAGGTGGAGGCTGTTGCAAAGTGGAGTACAATCCCATGGGTGGGGTAGCTCACTGGTCAGCCTCAGTAGGGCTACAGGATCCCTCATCACATACTCCGAAACTAGCTATGTAAACATTATTGCGACACATTCCAGGGTGTACCACAAGGCATTATGGAGGTATGTCAGTAGTCAATGGCAATACCCACAGCTGCTCTGACATACAACAGTTACTCAGGAACATTACAGAACCAGGTGATGTTGGAAACATGCTGGCGGATGGGTTCAATGCTAACATTACACTCTCTCACTCCCTACAGGGCCACAATCCATGCAGGAACATTGCGGTGTCCCTGCGGTCACGCCTACACAGTACTAACCTGCACTCTATATGGCCTGGAACACTGGCCCCATGTGACCGTCCAACATCCCAGGCTGTGATTTACACAAACCTCTGAATGACATGTCTCCCCACTTGGCCACCAAATTCAGTAATAGCCTTGTATCAGACATTGTGGCCCCTGAATGGCACACAGCAACAGTTATCACACTCCACACAGGTGGTGCAACTATGCACGAGGGAGACTATTGCCCTATACACCTAACTGGACTGTTCTGCAAGGCTATGGGGCACATCATCATGGAAGTCATTCACAGAGACATTGGTGGGCTCCGGTCCTTTGATGGCACCCAGGTTGGACTTGTTAGGGCCAGACCATGGCTCCTACACCTGGTGGACTCCTTTGATACAGTTACCAGGGTAGTTGATGACGGTAAGTGGGTCCACACAGCCTACATTGTCCTCTCATTGCCTTTCAGCACAGTTCTCCATTCTGGTATTGACAACATACACATCCACCTGCACATTGACCCCTATGTCTCAGGATGTTATGCAAAGTTGCTCACAGACAGGACACACACAATGAGGGTAGCATACCATAGTACCTACTGTATTTCAGTTACACTTGGCGTACTGCAGTCCTCAATCATAGGGCCCCTCATGTTGGGTATATGCTTCCCTGAGGTACAGGCTAGCATAAAGGGACTTTCCCTGCCTAGCTTTGCAGACAACTGCATACAAAGCGCCATGATTGATCCACCAGCTGTTACTGACTCCCTCTATAAGGGTGTCACTGTGATGGATACCTGATATCAATATCATGGCCTCAAGCTGCATGACACAAGGTGCATGAACATCCCCTTTGCATTACACCATTCACCCAATGACTATCACATAAGTGGTAGTCACCTACATACATGTCACATTGTACATGATCGTAGTACACACATATGTCAACCCACGCCTTTGATAACCATATTGCCACTGTGGCATGGATATCCTTCTATGTGGCCACACTTTTCTGTACTGGGTTTGTAGCTGGAACATAGGCACCCATTGTACCTCTGAACTCCAGACGTGTACACACATTCAAGGGTACAACACCCCATTTAGGGTGTACCTTACACAACAGCTACGGCTTTACATACCACAACATTAACACACCATGACATTTATTGAGCTTCAACAGTTGACATATACGGCAGAACGACGGACACCACGTCTGTACACATTTGCATACTACATACTCAGGGGTGACCTCCGCTGAACAGACAGGGCCCATGTCCACAACAATATTCATGGATATACTCCACATAAGCGACATAAGCAAAAGCCACTGTCAGCAACATGCTCATGGATATGTGCACACACACGACGATGAGTGGGATGTGCTTGTGGGTTACATACCCAAACCAGACACTCACCATGCTTTGGAACATGATTCCTATGTACATCACGCAGGGACACTCAGTAGCAGTGTGCATGTGATACCTCACTTGGTGGATGGGAGACACATGTATGCCAGAGATCAATGCAGTGGCTATACTGTGCAGAGGTGCAGGTAACACATGGCTCTGCTGTTCACAGACAGGACACTACCCTAGAGAGGTGCTGCTGGTGTGAACACTGTAGTTGAGCTTACACATAGACTTGCCAGACTGCATAGTACCCCACTATGAACCTGTGAAGCTATTACATGTCCTTTGTGCATGGTTAATTGAGTAGCTCTTTCATTTAGATTAGCTATCATGCTATTACAGTGTCCCATGAATACAAGCCATATGTATCCTGTTATTGTATATTGTACATGCCAATAGACAATACCTTTGGTATGCATGATATGCTTGTTATGCTGTGTAGAATATCCGACATATCTACCTACAATACTGTACATTACACATATTTTACATAGTATCCCATAATGCAAAGCATACTTGCACAGCGGGACCACCTTAGACATGTCATTGTCGTTATATGCCCATACACATGCCTACTGTGACAGTATATTGACATATACTATCCCCTGCTATGGCACGTACTTGTTGGACATATCCTACCATTGACGGCAGGTGGTATGGAATTGTTCTGTTTAAAGCCCTCATGTAGCATCCCCTTGTGGTGTCTGTGATGTTTACCTTGTGGCCCACTGCAGGACACACAATTTCTACAAGCGTTACTATGCTCAGCAAAACATCAGTACATAATACCTTTTCCCACTTTATGCATTGCGGACACTTTTAATTAATACAAAACAGGCTATACATACACTTACATACCGAGTGTTCTACATACCTTGTTATTGTTCTGGACTTTCATGACTATCTCTCTTACACTGTTTAAACAGTTCTATGGTATGCGCATATGGTTTGAATGTCTGTCAAGTCATCCTTATATATGTCGATACCTGTAACATGTGGTTTCCTGCCACCAATTGGTATTCCTGAGTAACTTATTACTTGCACATCAGCTGTGCAGCTACTCCATTCGCCAATTATGCAGCAACAGTGGGGTATAATTGAATTCTCCACTTGGGCGTTGCCCATTTGCCATACCTTTGGGCAGATGGCCTGTATTGTGTTTTGTTGTGTGTAATTGCAACTGCTATGTGTAGAGACACGTATAGTTTGGATTCATGTCCCCCATGGATTGTGTGTGACGGCTAGAGTATGTGGTTGTACATGTGAGTGTACCTGTCATCCCAACCATCTGATAAGGGACTATTGCAAACAAAACCTGTAACATCGCCATTTGTTCCATTATACAACGGCTACGATTTCACATGGCGTCTTTAAATGTGTCTCTCAAAAAGTATGTTAATGCTTCTGCAGATGTAATTGACTGACTGGATGTTTGTGCTGTAATTACAGTCTGTATTGCTATAGTTTCATGTGTGGGGGATGTAGGTGGGTGTACATAGCATATACAGGTTTGTGGGGCTTGCATTTCTACATATTCCATATATGTGTGTGGGCTCCTTCCCTAATTAAAGAGCTATCAGTTAGTAGACTTTTGTTACGGGCATATACATTGGGCCGTTGTTAATTGGTTTCTATATAGTATGCAGGTGAGGTTGATACTTCCATACCTCCGGAATTACAGCGATATGTAAAGGAATGATACTAAATGACAGCTGTCCCATGTATTTCTGTCCCAGATATTTGCAGTCATTGCAGTTGTGTTGGTAACTGAACCTCTTTGGCATGGGTTGCCACCTTTTCAAATGGCCATTGTGGGACACTTGCGGGACACACATCGTTGTTTACAGGCCGACACTTACCCATGGTCAGTACACAGGATAGCACATACTTTTATCCTCAATACATACTTATTGTTGTAGGACTTTGGCTACTTATCATATTGCATGTAACATTTACGTTTCTTACATACAGGCATAACTATTTAATGCAACTATTACAT
>NC_056725.1:1127204669-1127229669 GCF_019279795.1 Protopterus annectens | reverse complement strand
CTCCAGCTCCTAAGGACCCAGAGAGTGAATGGCAGAATTTTGCACAGGGTTTGTTTAATGCTTCTATTGCTTTGAAACCTTATCATGGCATCTCTGTTCCAGCCCCTCTTGGTCCTCCGCTCCCTTTAAAAGACCCAGGGAACAGGATTCCTCTGAGGAGGAGGTGGCTTCATGTGAGGAATCCCTTGCTTATTCATTTCAGATTCCCTCTCCTTTACTCTCTGGGTCTGAAAAAGAGAAATCTACTTGTCCTGACACTCCTTTTGAGGAAATGTCTTTTGGTGATGCACCCTCCAAAATGATGTAGTTTTTTAAATGGGTATGGAAGAGGTATTATGATCTCCTGCAAATGGACTCTCCTAGACCTTCTGCTGTTCCTCCTGTTTTGGCTGCTTTATTGGATGTCTTTTCTACTGCATCTAAGGCTCTTGATTCCCAGCCCCCTGCACCCAAGAAACCCGATAGGTTTTATAAGGTGCCTGAGGACTGTAAATTTCTATATAGATGCCCTTCTATGGTGTCTGTGGCATCTGACAAGCCATCTCAATTGCTACCTTCTACTAAGTTACTTCCTTCTGCTAAAGACAGTAGAACTATGGAAAAACTAGGTAAGAAGGTTTATACCTCTACTACCTTAGCTTTTAGGGTGGTCAGTTATCAGACCCATATGTCCAGGTACATTTTGACTTCTTTCCCAGGCATTTCAGGTAATTTATGACCTCCCAGACTAGGAGGGGAAGATTTCTGCTCTTTCTCTGTTAGGGACTTCATCCCAGGTGGCTAACCATTCCATTAAGTGTAAATGTCCAAATTTCACAGAGCAGACACAAGCTTTGGAGAGAAAAGAGTCACCTCAGCACAGGATACAAATATAATTTAATGAGAGATAAGCACTTTCACAAACAATGTTGCTTCATCAGATCATTACATTTAAAAAGCATCCTCCAACTATATATCATTTCAATCAACTCAAAAGGTCCAATAAAAACAAAGTGCATCATACTTCACTAGGTATCAAGAGCATTCATTCATTAACCATTTAGTTGCCACATTGTGATATCACTGCAGACAAATAGCAAATACTCTAAACATAGATTCACACACACACACATCTGCTAAAATATTGCTATCTCTAAAACTAATCAACATAGATTCATAAATAACAAAGGCATATGAAAAGCATGTATTAAAAATGTATACTCCATAAAATATGTGTGTGTGTGTGTGCGTGCGTGTGTGTGTATATATATATATATATATATATATATATATATATATATATATATATGTATAAAAAAGTGCATATGTAGGTAAGGCATGTATGTATAAATGTATGTCTAACAATTATTTTCTCAGTCTATGGGCTGCTAAAGTAGGCTTGATAGAAATATGATCATTTAATCCTAAATCTGCATGTGCCCTCAACCTAAGAATCCATCTAGTTTCCACCTGTTCTGTCCTATTCACTATATCCCCTATCCTGTCATTCTGCTGTACAACCTCCAAAACCAAAAATTTAAATTTGTGTTCATCTCCCATATTATTCATATGTTTGGCTATGGCGCTGTATTTCAAGCCTCTACAGGCACAGTATAGGTGATCCCTGACTCTTTCCCTGAGCTGCCTGTTAGTTTTTCCCACATACAATGAAGGGCAAGATACACAGCGTGCTAAGTAAACCAAATTCTTGATATTACAATCTGCACATACCATCAATCTATGCTCCTGCCCTGTGAGAGGGGTGTATAAATAGAGTTGTTTCCTCTATATGCTCACAGAATCCACAATTCCCATATTTATGTGTTACACTCGTATTCTTCACTTCATCAATACTATCTGCAATCCTTGGATAGCATAACCTATATTTAAGTGATTTCTTATTCCTATAACCAAGATTTTACCCCAACTAATTCTGCTATCTTAGGATCTGCTTGAAAAACATGCCAGTACTTCTCAAAGATATTTTTGAGTAACCGATCATCACTTGTATAAGTTAAGATAAATCACATTTCAGCCAACCTCGCCATGTTCTCTCCCTGTTTTCCACATGGTGATGAAAAGTGTGGTTTATTTCTTATGTTCCTTTCTCTTCTCACCAACTCCTGTGTCTTTCTTATATCATCTACCTTATATCCCCTTTGCAAAAACTCAACTCCCATCTGCTCCAAGCCTCTATCAAAATCTGTGTCCTTCACCATTAATCTACTAGTACTAAACATCTGCCCTTCCATTGCATTGTTGAAAACATGTTTAGGGTGCATGCTAGTACGATGCACATAGGTAGGATGAAAACAGTCCTTCCTGTGCATCTTAGTGTAGAACTTCCCAAACTCATCCTTAAGTACTACCACATCTAAAAAATCTGTTGTTTGCAAGGAGCATTTGGAAGTGAAGTGCAAAAAGGGAGTACTATAATTTACATAATTCAGAAAGGAAAGGAGCTGATCCTGCATCCCTGACCATAATAGGAACAAATCATTCACAAATCAACGATAAAATCTAATGAATTCACTATATGGCAAATTCAAAATATATTTTCCTTCCCATCATACCATGACCAGGTTGGCATAGCTGTTGGCACATGGTATGCCCATCACTATGCCAGAGACCTGTCTGTAATATTTGCCATCAAAGGCAAAAACATTATATTCTAATACAAAAGTTGTTAACAAACACAAAAAAAATCCACTTTACTGTTATCATACAGCCCTTTTCAAGTAATACCTCTCTTACTACTTACACCCCTTCTATATTGGGAATAGTTGTAAATAATGAGGTTACATCCAGCATAACCATCAAAAAGCAGGATGCATCTATATTACCCTTAAGAAACACATATAAATCTTTCATAAAATGCTCATACTCCTTTAATACAGCAGGGTACAACTCTACTGTAGGACGAAGGTACTTTTCTACATATATAGAGATGGGTTCCATCACCCATCCTCCTCCTATTACAATGGGTCTAAGTGGGGGCTTTTGTAAATTTTAATGAAATTTTAGTAAGCCATTAAAGGATGGAATTAATGGTTTCAAAATTGCAAAATACAACCATCCTCTAGGTACTCATTCAGCATTCCCATAAGTTGCTGTTCCATATTTCCTACTCTTTCAAGGCTAATGTTCTCATATGTCATAACATCCTGCAGAATCTCATTGATACAATCAATATAATACCTTATATTCATAACGACTTCTAAGACACCTGTATCCACAGGTTTTGCTATTATACTTGCATCATTCTGCAAATTTGTTAGAGCTTTCCTCTCATTATATGTTAGGTTTCCAAAGTATTTTTTCCTTTTTACTTTTATTATTCCCTAATATAGCATATATGTCATCCTCACACAGTTTAGTAAAAACCTCAAAAACAGGATGGGGTTGTGGAACAAATACACTAGATTTACAAAACTCCATGCAACTGATGTGTTCCTTGTTCACAGCATTATTAAAACTCACTTTCAGTGCTATATTCCTAGTGAATGTGCGTAAATCAATTAAAACATATGTCAAATAAGCCCTAGTGGCTGGAATGAAGCATAAACCCTTATTTAAAACATTCTGCTCAAATGCAGTCAAATGTCTATCAGAAATATTGCATACCAAGTTTAAATGTCCTGGTTCCACATTTTCTTTATTGTCCTTATGCTCATCTCTGGAAACAACTGCTTCCATTTGTTCTTCGTTTGTTGCTCCACTGTGCACCCTCCATTCCTCCTTTTCTTCCGAAAAGGTAGGGGAAGCTCCATAAAAACTTGGTTACTCATATGGTTCCTCTCCTTTGGATGCACAACTCATTCACCTACTTCCAAGTTCAAATCACCTGAAGTAATCAAGTGATTAGTTCTAGCAGTATCCAGACTCAAGGTCATGATGCTATTCACTGCCATGTTCTCCAGTTCTTTCTCTCTCATCACTGCTACATTCACAGTTGATGTCACTTCCTTCAGGGAGTGCATGGCTGCATTTATTCCCTCCTCCATCTCCTATTGGGCTGGTCTCTACAGACAGACATTCTCATTGGTGGAAACAATCCCCTCCGGTCTAGCCCTATGATAATTACTCATTGGCCAGGTAAAAACATGATTTTGCGAAAAGTCATACAGGTCCCTCTGTATCTTCTTCCTCTTAACTGCCATTAAGTTGTTCTCATAGCCAGCAACCTTGTCAAGGACATCATTAATGTACGGTAACACATACTATTATTTTATAGATGTACTCATGTATTACATGGGTCACCTCACATAAATTCTTCTCAATCGGAAAAAAAATCCAGCATAAGCTGTATGTATTTACAACTGGTATTCAAGTTTATCTGCTGCCATTTAGCTAGCAACTCAGGGTAGGAATCACCATAGGATGGCATAGTTAACACCCTCATACCCCACAGAATAATTTTTAATTTACAACACCCTTCCAAATGAAGGTGTTCACATGCTAGTCTCTTCAGATGGAAGAGGGTATTCTCAAGTTCACGTACCTTCTCAACCAACATTTCCTTCTGCCCATCCTCAATCTCTCCTTCTCCACCTTTTTGCACAGGTAACTATAAGGAGAGTAACAGATTTGTTTCATTTATTAAAAAACTAGCTAGATGTTCATTTTTCCATTATCCATCGACATTATATTGTGGATTAAGTTCCACCTCCATTCTCAAACTCTCAGCCATGCTCACCTTGGTTCGTATTAAAGAAATAGAAACACAGTCCACAGGAGAACCCAGGTGATAAATGGCTCTGCGAACAACAATAAAAATAAATAAATGTCCAAATTTCACAGAGCAGACACAGGCTTTGGAGAGAAACAAGTCACCTCAGCATAAGATACAAATATAATTTAATGAGAGGTAATCGCTTTCACAAACAATTTTGCTTCATCAGATCATTACATTCAAAAAGCATCTTCCACTCCCCTTAAAAGACCCAGGGAACAGAATTCCTCTGAGGAGGAGGTGGCTTCATGTGAGGAATCCCTTGCTTATTCATCTCAGATTCCCTCTCCTTTACACTTTGGGTCTGTGAAAGAGAAATCTACTTGTCCTGACACTCCTTTTGAGGAAATTTCTTTTGGGGATGCAACCTCCATAATGATGTAATTTTTTAAATGGGTATGGAAGAGGTATTATGAGCTCCTGCAAATGGACTCTCCTAGACCTTCTGCTGTTCCTCCTGCTTTGGCTGCTTTATTGGATGTCTTTTCTACTGCATCTAAGGCTCCTGATTCCCAGCCCCCTGCACCCAATAAACCTGATAGGTTTTATAAGGTGACTGAGGACTGTAAATTTCTGTATAGGTGCCCTTCTATGGAATCTGTGGCATCTGACAAGCCATCTCAGTTGCTACCTTCTACTAAGTTACTTCTTTCTGATAAAGACAGCAGAACTATGGAAAGGCTAGGTAAGAAGGTTTATACCTCTACTACCTTAGCTTTTAGGGTGGTCAGTTATCTGTCCCATATGTCCAGGTACATTTTAGCTCTTCTTTCCCAGATATGTCAGGTAATTTCTGCTCTCCCAGACTAGGAGGGGTAGATTTCTGCTCTTTCTTTGTTAGGGACTTCATCCCAGTTGGTTCACCATTCCATTAAGTGTAGTTATGATGCAACAAATGCTTCTTCTAGGGCTGCTGCCTTTGGTTCTGTGTTGAGGAGGTATTCAGCTTCAACATTTGCCTGATGATATTAAAGCTAAGTTTATGAATGCACCTCTGAACAACAAACACGTCTTTGGTGAAGCTGCTTCTGATTTGTTTAAGTCTCTTCAGGGTAAGGCCAAGGCCTTGCAGGAACTAGAACATGTTTTTTATTTCTCCTTTGCCTAAATTTTAGAGAAATTTCCCCATTAAGCTAGCCTTTGTTCGTAGGTAGTCTCACCCTCCCCCCAAGGGTAAGAAGGGTGAAAAGTGAGCTTCTCCTGCTAAAGCCACCTAAACTTCTGTGCCACAGAAGTCTCCTTTTCCTGACAAACCAGGTCCTGTCTGACTATCCTGTTCTTCACAGACATATTCCTCTTTTTCTTCGTCTTTCCCTTTCTCTTCCTATTTGGTGAAAGATTACTCAAGATTCCTGGGTACTGTCCATTACCCACCTAGTGTATTTCATGGTCTGGAAATCTCTTCCTACTTTTATGGTATTCCTCAGCCCCCTCAGGAACAGTTGCCCTTCTTTCCAGGGGTGCTTAGGGATTTCTTGACTGAGGGAACTATTCAGGAGGTTCTAGTTTCCCAAAGGGGGAAGTGGCTTTACTCCAGAATGTTTTTGGTGCCCAAAAAAGAAGGCACTTGGAGACCTATTCTGGGCCTCTCTCACCTAAACACTTTTCTGAAGGTTCCCCCTTCTTGAATGTCGTCCCTTCATACCTTGCTCCCACGTCTGCTTCCTCAGACTTATCTATTGTCTCTGGACCTCAATGATGTTTATCTTCAGATCCCAATTCATCCCCTTTTCAGGAAGTTTTTAAATTTTTCTGTAACTTCCTTGCATTTTCAGTTCTTTGCTTTGCCCTTTGGCCTTTCTACTGCCCCAAAGGAATTCACCAAATGCCTTGTTCCTGTGATTGCTTTTTGCAGGCTAAGGGGGATCCAAGTCTTTCTCTATTTGGACAACCTCCTATTTCAGGCATCCTCTCCAGAGACTGTTGCAAAATCTTTATTTTGCCATCTGCCTTCTGCGGAGCCTGTAGTTTACTATACATTTTGAAAAGTCCTTTTTGACTCCTTCTCCGGATCTGCTCCTATGCTGGCGTCCATGCTGCCTCCCAAGGCATAACTCTCATTTCCTTTTTTCAGTCCCTTCTTCCTCTGACCTCAATAACAGCAAGGGAATTTCTGATAGCTCTAGGGTTCATGGCTTCCACCATTCCTATGCTCCCTTTTGCCAAGCTCCACATGAGAAAAGTTCAGTGGTTTCTAAAGTCAGTTGGCTTCAGCATTCTCATCCCCTTGAATTTTTAGTTCCTCTTCTTCCACTTCTCAAGCAGGAACTTCAGTGGTGGATTCAGCAGTTGACTCCCAATCCAGGGCTTTCTTTTCATCCACCTCTTCCCTCTCAAGAGTTGTTCACAGGTGATTCAGATGTAGGATGGGGAGCAGCTTTCGACTCCCTAAACATGCAGGGAGTCTGGTCACCTCATCAACAGAAAGACCTAATCAATGTCAAGCAGATGACAGCTCTTTTGGTGGCTCTGATGCCTTTCATCCTCTCTTCTCCCTGGGACCTCTCAAGGTGTTTGCAGACAATACAACAGTGATGTTGTATGTCAACAAACAGGGTTGATCAAGGTCTTATCTTCTTTGTCAGTTAGCACTCCTAATGTGGGAGCTAGCTATCCAGTATAAGTGAATCTTCAGGCAAGTTACATTCCTTCAGGTTAAAACATTCTAGCAGACTCTCTAAGCAGGTCCATAACTCAATCTCATGAATGGATGCTTCACAGGGATGTGTTTCTGTACATTGTCCACCAATGGGGTACTCCTCAAATGGATCATTTTGCCTCCCCTCTGAACAAACAACTTCTTCTATTTTGTGCCAGAGTCCCAGATCCTCTTTCTTGGAAGAGGAGGTTTCTTTATACTTTCCCTCCCCTTCTCTTCATTTCAAAAGTCTTGTTCAAAATACAACAGGATGCTCGTAAAATCTTGTTGGTAACTCCCTTTTGGCCAATACAGAATTGGTTTCCTCTTCTTCGGCATTTAGCCAAGGGCATTCATCACAAGTTAACTCACAAGGTGGACCTACTCACACAAGACATGGGATCTATCCCCACCTGTCCACTCTTCAACTGACACTATGGGTGAAATGATTTTGATTCCACAGACACCTTTTTTATGAGCATGTGTTTAGGGCTCTGCATGAAGTCAGGAAACCCACTACTAGGAAATCCTTTTTATTCAAATGGAAGAGGTTTTCAGCTTGTTGTCTTTCTCATAACCTGGATCCACATTCTATGGATGCTCCTTTGGGTCTCTCTTATCTGTGTGAACTGCTCAATGCTGGATTGGTTTATTCTTCCATTGAGGCACACTTATCAGCTATATCTGCTTGTATGCCTTTATCACCTCCTTTAGCTTCTAGATCTGAGCCTGCATATTAGGTCTTCCAGGAAGCCTGTTTCTCCTCCCTGGGATCTTAGTTTTGTTTTAGAAAAATTGATCTAGGGTTCCTTTGAGCCTGCAGCTTCAGCTTCCTTGCAACATTGCTCTCAGAAGACTGCTCTTCTGTTAGCCCTTACTTCTGCCAGATGGGTGTCTGAGCTTCAAGCCCTTATGGCTTGTCCTCCTTTTTTGGTGTTTCATAAGGACAGGGTGTCCTTTCATACTAATTCTTCTTTTATGCCACAGTGGTGAATGAGTTGTCCCTTTATCAGTCTATTCTTTTACCACTTTTTTCCCCTTATCCACAATCTGCCAGTGAGAATTGGATGTGCATAGACAGTTCAGATTTTATTTAGATAAGACTAAGACGTCATAAATCTGAACAGCTCTTTGTTTCTTTTCATCCTATGTCCTTAGGATTGGCTGTGTCCAAGCAAACTATTTCTTCCTAGATTTCTAAATCCATTTAGTTATTCCTTTCATGGAAAGAGCCTTCCTTCTCATGCTAGGGCTCATTCTAACAGAGCTATGGTTTCTTCCTGTGCTTTTTTCAAGGCTTTGGATACTAGTTCTATTCTTAAGGTAACAACCTTGACTTCTGTCCATACTTTTACTAAGCACTATAAGTTAGATGGAATTTCCAGAGCTAGAGCTGGTTTTGCTAGAGCCATCCTTTATGGGTTCCTAAAGAGCTCTGCTGATCCTTCATCCTCCCTCTCCACTCCCTGAGCTTTGGCATTCTCCCTATAGTAATGAATACGGCAACAGTGAAATGGGAGGATATAGTACAGTTGTGTAAGATCTTACCATAACAGCAGATGTCCTTCTCTTCATTGTTGTAATATTCACTCCTTCCCTCCTCCCCCAGTCCTTTTCTCTTCTGGATGCACTGATTACCTCTTTTCACCTTGGACTGGCATTTCTACTGAGACTATCAGTTCTGAGGATGGTACATCAAGACATCACCGTTATTCCCTATGCTATGATATACTTGCCAGATGTCAAGCTGCCCTTGGCAGGGGATCCCTATTGTAATGAATACTGCAACAATGAAGAGAAAGACAGCTACCATTATGGTAAGATCTTACACAACTGTACTTTCTCTAGAAGGGCTGACACAGACAAATAACTGGAGTCAGAGCAGTAATCATGGACTTGGGAACACAGATAGACAGTAATATAGTCTTTAACCATCATGTGTCTACAGTGGTGAGAAAATCATTCTATGTTGTACAACTTATAAACAAAGGTATGGCATCTAGGTCCAAGGAAGTCATTGTTCCACTAAATTTGGCATTCATCAGACCTGTCATTGAGTACAATGCCCCCTTTGTTATGTACCTAACCAGGCACATCCAACAACTGGAACATCCACAGAGGTTCCTCACTAAAAGAATACAGCATGCGAGTAATATATCCTATGCAGACTGCCTCAAGGCCCTATCCCTGTATTTTGTATCCTACAAGCTGTTGAGGGGAGCGCTATGCCTGGCATACATAACATTGTCAGACACCACTCTGCTGGACCTCCTGCATATCCACAAAACAAAAAGTAACAAAATTACCCATTCTAAAGACTTACACCTTGCCTGTGATAAATATAGGACTTTATATAAATATAAAGACAGATATATATCCCAGAGACTACCCTGTCTCTGGAACAGGCTCCCCATCCAAGTGAAGCAGAGTTCCTCACTAACCCAATTCAAGTGTAACTCGGACAATGTGGGGAACAGGAAATTCATCCCTGGTTTGGCAGCTGTGTCTATTGGACACAGATAGCCTGTAAATAGTTCATCTCCCAGGCCCTTGCTTGTAAATATATCATCTCCCAAGCCCCTGCTTACACTTATCAAGGGTATGAGAACTTGTAAAACAGGTGAGATGCATGGCTAGGCTTAAAATGGCCCTTGTGGCTGTTAGCCTAGTAAACACCTATGAACCTATGAAAATTGAATATTTACTATTAACAAACATAACAAAAAAAAAATCATACAAGACTATTAGTGATGGACAGAAAAGCATACCTCTCAACCATACTGAATCTCTCAGTTCTCTCCATTTTTTGAGGTCCAAATAATGGGGTGCAATGATTCCCAAGTGGCACCCCTTAATTTCTTAATTTCCCTGGTATTTTTTTTCCCAGCCTGATGTCATCATACAGAGGCATGCACAATGACGTCAGCTTCATCCAGCCAGTCGGAATTCAGCTGAGGGCTGCTCAGTTACAAGAAGAGTGGGACAGACTAGAAGTCTAAACAGGAACACTGACCATTTCTGTCGACGAGTGAGTTTACAAGAGGGGTGGGACAACTGAATCTTGAACATGAACACTGAGCTGCTAGCCTGCTATACATTCTGTTCTTTCTAGATAAAGCACCAAGCTGCTACAAATTTATTTCCATGCTGCTGCTGCATTCCATAGATGTTTTATGTGCTGCCAAAGCACTGAGCTGCTAAAAATGTATTTCTGTACTGCTGCTGCATTCCCCATAGATGTTTTATGTGCTGCCGGCCTGCCATTCAGAAGTGGAACACGTGTGCGCAATTTGAATTGCGTTCTGAAGTACTGTCTGCTGCATTAACAATTTATGTTATTTGACGTTGTCTGTTGCAAAGTACTGTCCACTGCATTAACGATTTATTTTATTTGAAGTTCTGCTGCATATCTTATTTGGTGTATTCTGAGGTACTGTCTGGTCTGCTGGATTAACGGTTTCTTTTATTTGAAGTTGAGCTGCATATCTTATTTGGTGCGTGTGTGTGTGTGTGTGTGTGTGTGTGTGTGTGTGTGTGTGTGTGTGTGTGTGTGTGTGTGTGTGTGTGTGTGTGTGTGTGTGTGTGTGTGTGTGTGTGCGTGCGTGTGTGTGTGTGTGTGCGCTATACATTCCGTTCTTTCCAGATAAAGCACTGAGCTGCTACAAATTTTCTTCTGTACTGCTGCTGCATTCCCCATGGATGTTTTATGTGCTGCAAGCCTGCCATTCAAAAGTGGAACACGTGCACGCAGTTTGAATTGCTTTCTGAAGTACTGTCTGCTGCATAAACAATTTATTTTATTTGACATTGTCTGTTGCAAAGGACTGTCTGCTGCATTAATGATTTATTTTATTTGAAGTTGAGCTGGATATCTTATTTGGTGTGTGTGTAAGTAAAATGCCTTGGATAGATGTACCTGATGGTTAGGATTGCTCAGGCTCAAACCCTGTACCTTAGGTACAAGGAGCAAGAGCCTGAGTTTTCTACCCATACCACCACTTCTGATTGAAGGAGTTATAGCTCTCAATTGTACAACTTTTTACATAACGTCTGGAATGTGTTTGGTTCATACTTTTGAAAAGTTCCTCTTAAAATTTGGATGGTGCAGTGGTAGTGTTGTTGTCTCATAGTAAGAGATTCTCTGGTTTGATTCTTGACTGAAGTGCCTTCTGTGTGGAGGAGTTATAGCTCTCAACTGTACAAATTTTCACATAATGTCTGAAATGTATTTGGCTCATACTTTTGGTCTGTTCCTCTTAAATTTTGGATCGTGCAGTAGTAGTGTTGTTACCTCACAGCAAGAGGTTGTCTGGTTCAATTATTGGCTGAAGTGCCTTTTGTGTGGAGTCTGCATGTTCTCCCTGTCTTTGTGTGGATTTCCTCCCACAATACAAAGATATGCATCCAAAGCTTTTCTCCCCAGGCCTCTGTTGAAAATTAGTTTTGTTCCAAGTCAGACTTTCCCAGTAAACAAATGTTAAAAAAACATAAATTTAGTTTTATTCTGGCAAATCAGTGAGAACCGAATTCACTAAATAATGCTAACCATTTAAGTTTGTCTTCCTATCTTTTAGGAAACACATGGTAACACAACATTTTATTCTAGCAATGTTTTAAGATTATACAAGCAATGTTTAAAATAGGGGCCACGGTGGTGCAGCAGTTAGCACTGTCGCCTCACAGCAATAGGTTCTCCCTTTCGATTCTCGGCTGGAGCGCCTTCTGTGTGGAGTCTGTATGTCCTCCCCACAGTTGCATGATGTTTAAAGACATGCAGGTAGGTGCATGCGTGAATAGGTGTGCCTTCATTGAAGGTTGGGCGTCGGGCTGGAAACTCAGCACCTTAAAATCCACTGCCAATCATTAGTGGACCGGAGTTCTGCTGTGGCAACCCCTAACCAGGAAAAGCCAAAAGACAAGCAATGTTTAAAATGTGTCCCTGGTTTTGGGATTTTGTCCCCCCAATAAATGTTGTCTTTTTCCCGATTTCTTGTGCTGCACAGATCTTCAGGGAAAGAGAAGTTTAGTGCTGCTTATGCAAAGTCAACTTACATTGTTAGTAGCACTTCAGGTAGTATACTTGCTTTTGCTGGAGAAGGCTGTGGGTTCTACTTCCACAGACTGTAGATGGACTGCTGATACTGTACTGTGTTATACTTTTAAAAGGTATGGACACTGCAGTCCTGAGAATGTTCTCCTTTGGCAGAGATACCTAGTAACTATGAACCTGTATATCAGTTTGCCATCCATCCCCTATTGAAATATTACTAGCTTATCATTTTTTATGTGAAACATAGGCAATTTATTCTTCAAGGGCAACAGGCACTTTACTTGTAGACGAAACAATGAAATATAAAGTTGTTTGCTAGCAGCAACCTAGTTACAGATCTCTTTAACATGGAATTTAGTTGACTTTTACTTCTGCGGAGATTGTGCATATTTACTGATAATGGGGAATTATAGAAGTTTGAGTAGACTTTTATGATGGAAATGTTCTGAATTGGGCAGTTTTGTCATTATTGGTTCATGCATTTTGTTTCATTGCTTACTGGAAAAATGTTGAAACAATAAATTTAAAATGCACTCTAACAAGTGTGCTGTATTATACAAGGAATTTAATTTAATAAAGTCAGGAAGGTGTATCAAAGAACATATGTATGTTTCTTGTTTTGTGTGCAAGAGGCCTATGATTTGAAAACAACCCAAAATCCACCACTGGCCATATGCATTTTCTTTGGATGTGGGTTTCAATGCTGTTTCAATGAATTAGAATTTCATGGGCAGAGAAGTTTTAATACTAAGTCTATTTTCATTGTGAGACTGCATTGCTTTGTTTAGCAGATGTCTATTAGTGTTTGTGCTATAAAATGTAAAATAAAATCCAAATCATTGTAGAAGTAAAGCAGTATGCACATTAGTGTTTATGGCAAATGGGGTGAAATAGCCAGGTAATGGGACATTGGAATGGCTGCAGGGGGACTCTGGGGTCATATTTTGTTTGTCTGTTCATTTTGCATTTGAAAGTGGGTATCCCACAATTCCATTGGGTGGGTGGGGGTTACATAATTATGTATGCAAATTTTATGTTAATCAGCATACAGATTTGTACCTATTTTTTATGAGCTTTTGTCCAGATTTTTAATGTTTCCAGGCTGAGCGGTATGGAAAAGTCAAAAATTGTATGGGTGGAGAGAGAGATTAAAAATGAAAGTAGAATTTATTACATAGAGGTATGGAAGTTTGGGAGGGTATAATATATTACAACAGAGAGGAAGTAGACGTTTTAGTATTTAATACATACTGTGTTTACAAGAAAAAGTGGTAGAAGAAGTATTCAAGCATATAACACATTTTGTACACTTCTAATTCATACCCATACCTCCTTATGTTGTTCAGAAATTGTTCGATCTGGCTTCTTTAACTAAGAGACTTCAGCTAATAACAGGCAATATTAGAAAGGGCAAGGTGCTGTTCTAGGATATCCTGGAGTAGAGAAATTAATCTTTGTTTGCCACTTATTTTCATATTTATGTTCATATCTTCAAAACAGAGACACCTACATTTTATTGAGGTGGATGGTGTGAAATATCAATGCGGGAAACGGCAATTCACTGAAAATGTTAGCTTACATCACACTATAATGGAAATATGTGTTATTTTCATAATTACTAACAAACAACTAGCAATATTTCCAGATGTACTTAATACTTCAAAACAAAGTGACTTACAAACGGTTCCATGAAATTAGGTGAAACCTTAGATATTGCTGAAGAAAACTGCATTTGATATTTGCACTGTAAGGTGCACATCTTGAGAGATAGCCAGTATTATTTGCATTTCTAATTATACAATTAAATCTTTTTTCCTATTTCTGTAAATATCTTAGTAAACATGCACTAACAGAGGAATTTATTGTTGCCATGTAAAAGTTTATGTCTCATTAACAAAAATGTACTCATAGTATATGTCTAGGTTGTATAGTTTTCAAGATATGAATGTTTGGGAAAGTTTAAAAAACTAAATTGGGGTCTCTGTGCATTAAAATATATTACAGTATTTATGGAAAATGCTATGAATGCACTATTATCGCTGTTCACTGTTAAGAATACATCTTACTAATAAAGCTGCTATTTGTACACTTTTAATAGCTTTTGTTGTTTTCAAGATATTTACAATAGTTTATCTCATGCTTTCTAAGTTTATTTTTTAAAAAATGCTCCGGAATGCAGGATGTGTGTAGGCTGCCAGAGGTGTGACATTCCACACCACATAGGTGTTAATGTGTTGATACTGTTTCTGTTGTTTCCTGTTAATGACAGAGATAAACTGAGAAGCTGAGTGTCAAAGAGAGAGAGAGAAAATAAGGATGGATGGAAAGGAAGTAAGGGAATTTTTTTTATGTTATGCAAGAGTGTTATGAAAAAGGTAGTGAATGGTAAGGGAAAAACATGACAATTTAGTGAGTGAAAGTAGCCTAGTGCAGAGATATTGGATAAGAGCTAGGGATAATGACAATACTTACAGGTAGTTTAGTAGAATCATAGGTTCATAGGTTCATACTAGGCTATCTGCCCTAGGGCATTTATAAGCCTAGCCAGAGTGTGTTTGGCTTTCGCCACCCATTTTAAATTTATTTTGCTATGCCCTTTTTCGAGGTTAGTATACTGTGCCTCTGTCTAACAGTGACACAGAAGTGATACCCGGGGTAAACCTATGATCTCCCATCCACTCATCAAGATTCCGAGTCAATGAGGGACTCTGCCTAACCTGGACTGGGATTTTATTCCAGAGTGAAGGGAGCCTCTGAGTTATGAATCTGTCCCTCCAGCATGTCCTATTTATTTCAGTGCTGAGGTTCAAATCTCTCGAGCGCGTAGCTCGATGGGATTTGGATTTTCTGAGTGCAGCATGTCCATTAATTCCGGGTTGGACATGGCTTTATACGTCAGGCACAGATCGCCTCTGAGCAGGCGGTATGCCACTGAGTAGAGCTGGAGTTTCTTTAACCGGGCAGCATATGGCATCTGTTTGAGCCCTTTGAT
Organism: Protopterus annectens; assembly: GCF_019279795.1. NCBI lineage: Eukaryota > Metazoa > Chordata > Ceratodontiformes > Protopteridae > Protopterus > Protopterus annectens. The sequence continues at coordinate 1,127,214,278 of NC_056725.1, read as the reverse complement.
CCTCTTGGTGAGGTACTTTTGGGGTCTTTCCAGTTGCTGCAGGTGTCTGGTAAGGTACATCCCAAAAGGGGCATTGTACTCAATTATGGGCCTGATGAGGGATGAGTAAAGAGGCACGATGACCTCCCCTAATCTAGATGTGAATCCCTTCATGATTAGGTGGGCTATATAAAATGTTTTTCTAACCACTTTGGCCACGTGGTTGTCAAATGAGAGATTGCTATCAACTTGGGTCTCCAGGTCCCTAATTACTTCTTTTGCGAGTCAAAAACATTTATCCCAGTTTAAATTCAGTGAATTATGTTTGGAGATATACACTATCTCAGGCAAATTGTTTTATGCATTACTGCTTATAACTTGAACATCAATAACAAATCTTGATAAATGAAATGGGACAGAATTCTATGGCTTTCAGTAGAAACAAAATATGCAATAGAAAGACAGGCTCAGTGCTTATTTCAGTGCTGTAGTAGCTGTCACAACCAGAATATAATGCTCAGGAGATGAGTATTTGTAAGGTAAGGTCCATATTGGCATGTCTGTCCTGCATCTAGACAAAATGAGTGTCACTGCAATAATCAGAAATAAGGGTACACATGAGCATCATATGGATGCACAGGGCGGTCTATGCTTGACCAAAGTGAGGGCAGTATGCACTAGGGCTCTTCTCTCCACAAATAAATACTACTATGAGTGCATGAGTGACAGCACTTTGTGGCAAGGCTGCATAGCAAAGCATAATAGCCTGTGCATCCTGCAGATAAATAGTATTGCAAGTTCTGTGGCATCTACCATGCTACATGATATACCAGCTTACTTATTTTGTAGTAGCTCAAGGGCTGCTACTTATGACATGGGGAAACACAAAGACCATAATGCATGTTTTTGACTTCTGCTTCATGTATTTGAGGGAAAAGAGTGTTATCTTCTCAACTGGAGTGAGTTTTATGCACCTGTCTATTGTCACAAGGCTATTTATAGCACCACATTGGAAAGCTGTAGGTTCTATGCCTACTCAAGTTTTCCTGAATGTTTAACAGTTTGCTACTATACTCAGAAAGTCTCATCAGGACCATTCTGGGCCCCTAGTGTCTTCCCCAGGAGATCTTCCTTTTGCCAGTATACATGCCCAAATTCTTGGCATTAGAGCAGTCACTGATCAGCAGATTAGATGCAAATGCCTGTACAGAGGGAATTTATTGGGTAAACAGATATCACCCAGCCTTCTTTCACTTTCCTTCCAGCTTGCTATAGCGATGCTGTACTTCCCTGCATAGTTGCAAAACATTTGTATTTTTCTTCACTATCTTAGCCATACGTTTCCTGGCATTTTTGCACCTAAATATAACCTCATAGTTTGTCTGAAATCTTGACACCAGCTTTGTTTTTTTCTGTGCATTTTGTTATGCTTGCAATGCTGTGTTGTGTCTTTAATTTTTTTTTCAGTAAAAACATATTATAACAAAGCTGTATAGCATAACAGCCTGTGTGCTTTGCATGTGAGCAGTAACTTTAGAGCCAGGAATATGACAAACAAGAGAGTAAAGACACACAGCATTGAAACTTGTGTGTCCACCAGTGTACACTGTCATATAGCAAGCATATTTAAATGTTGAGAAATAGTGTGAACCTGGAAGGAGATAGCTGGTGTTTCTGTCTGATATGCAGCTCTCACACACACACACACACACACACACACACACACACACACACACACACACACACACACACACATGCACGTGCCGGAAGATGTTGAAGACTGGGGGGCAGAGGTCCAGAGAGGCATGTAGTGACCTGAAAAGGGCATGTTTACTTTTTCCTTCTACTGTTAACTGTGATAAAAGATGCACATACATACATGATACATATTGAATAGCTGCATATACACCCAACTGTAGTTGCATTAAGAATAATTCCACATAAATTTCATATTAAAAATATTAAATGAAACTACTGCCTTTCATTTCCCCATTCCAAGTGTGAATGAGACATATACTTTTAACTGAATGCATGGCCTTTTGAGCATGCCATTCACAAAGATGGCCTGTGTGCTAAAAACCTGAATGAATAAATGAAAGGAAGACAGAAGTTGTAATAGGCAACATTTAACTCTGGCTTCTGTGTGGTATTTGGACATTCCAACATAGTCATAATTTCCTATCTCTGTGTGGAGTTTGCATGTTATCTGTGCATGTCTGTATGGGTTTTCTCAGAGTACTCTGTTTCCTCTCACTTCTAAAAATATGCTAATTAACTGGCTATTCTTAAAAAAACTCTCTTTTCCTCAGTATATCTATAAACATATTGTATTTAATCATTACCCTTGTGGCCCAGAAAAATTAAATTACTGTAAAGTCTAATGCTCCTCCAAGACACATCTGTCCCAGAGAAGGAATGTTCATATCCTCATCATTCCAACCTACATCATAGCCTGCACATTGACCTCAGTTCATATCCTCATCATTCCAACCTACATCATAGCCTGCACATTGACCTCAGTTCATATCCTCATCATTCCAACCTACATCATAGCCTGCACATTGACCTCAGTTCATATCCTCATCATTCCAACCTACATCATAGCCTGCACATTCATCTCAGTTAATATCCTCATCATTCCAACCTACATCATAGCCTGCACATTGACCTCAGTTTATGGTCAAATCATTGTTCACATTACACAACAGTCCTGTGGGTGGGGAAGTGGTCAGATGTAATACAATAGTACTCATCTGAAACATGTGTGCTAACTTTCACTCAAGGAACTGGTCATGGACTTGGACATGTGATGCCAGAGTTTACAGTCCCAATATCTCTACATTTGACAAGTGGTGAAACAGCTGTTTTTAATTTGTGAATGGGGCTAGTTTTCATCTGATCTGAAGAAGGCTGAATAGCCGAATGTACTTATCACAGAGAAAGCTCCCTTCATTTTAACTTGTAATAAAATATTTTTACAGCATGGTTTTATATCCGTGGTGGTTTGCTCTTGGATTTTTGTCTCTTGTTTGTTTACTTGCTGTAGAGCAACCTTTAGCAGATGAGAGGGTATTTCTTTTATTCATCAACATTCTCATATACTTCACGCCAAACAAATACTCTCAAACCTCATTCCCTGTTCCAAGATGCTCTCTTATAGCCACATTCATATATGTACAGACACAACCTCTCACAATAATGATCTTCTGCTCGAACCCATACTGTCACAGCCACAGCCTATTCTCAACACGCTGCCCTTCCTGCCAAAGACACTCTCTCTTACTTGCATTCTTCCAGCTGATCACAACCCGCACACATTTCCAGTCCACATTATTGACCACTCAATAAACAGCCAACAAATCCACACATGCATACATCTACCATGCTTTCAGTCACTCACTCAGACTTACATACCTGAACATTGTGTGTGCATTTTGTGCATGCACATGCGCACAAGCACATAAGTGTGTGTGTGTACACACTTACACATACACACACACACACACACACACACACACACACACACACACACACACACACACACACACAAAATAACTGTCATATTCTTTCATACACATGCACACATCATACCTGTGCAATGTCTAATGAATATATACTCCACAACATGATAGTACACACAAACACACACATATCACTTACTACCTGTCCTGTATAATAAGGAATGTTTACTACATGACAGAGATGTGATCACCCATGTGTGCACACTATTGTTGAGTATGCATATTCAATGAGATTGTTAATTCACTGAGGAGGATACTAAAAGCTTGCCATCAATTAGTGGGTCAGTGGTAATAAGGATGACTCTCCTATGTACTGGTCAGACCAAGAGATAAGTTTTTCCACCAAATCTCTGATTTCAAGATAATGTCTAAACTTATGTCATAGTTGAAACTGTGTATGTGAAACTCCAGCTGTTCATTTTATTTTGCACCTCTGTGGTAAGTTCTTTCTTTGCAGTAGACATTAATATCTTCCAATATTAACCACAAAGGGGAATTATGAACTCAGTCATTAAAGAGATCCAAAAAATGTTCCAAAACAACCTGGTGAAAATATAGATGAATTAATTTATTACAATTTTATAGATAGACAGATAGATGGATATTTATTGTTCAGATTATATCTAAATAAAGGTTTGTCTTATGCCTTTCCCTAGAGGCAAATTAACCAAAATATCCTTAACACAATGTGCCACATATTTATGCTGCACTTTTCACATGTCTTTTCTCACTACCTCTCAACTTCTTAGTACAAGAATTCTAGACCAAGCCTAAAATAATGGGGGGACAAAGACCTAAAAATAGGGATAGATTTTAAATATTTCCCTTATAAACTTAGAAAGTTGCTAGATTAACAGGATTTGTGTTACCATGCATTTTTCTGAAAGGCATTAAGTCTGAAACTCAAATGTATGTCATTATTTAGCGACTTCATTCCATTGTGATTTGCCAGAAAACAACACATTTTATGAGGAACATACTAAAAATATGAGGCGAAAATGTGGTCATTCTGTGAAAATATTTACAGCTGACAGCTACACACTCATGCATGCCGTGACGATAGGAGGTACTGTCAGCCATAACAGAAGTAGGGCAGTGGATGCATGACTTGAGCCAACACAGCTAGCCAAAATTTTGTAAATAGTTATATATCATTTATATACTAAACTGATCTGTACAGATGATTGTGCTGAAAATGTATTTGTGAGGTTTGCTTGTGTTAAAATGTTTCAACAGTCCACCTACTGGAAGGAAAATAAATGTACATGTATTTTTGTAACAGAATTAATTGTGTATGTTTTAATAGAGGACACTGGAACAGCAAAGGTTAACCAGCTAGCTTACTTTAAGAAAAATAAGGGAAATATAAATGAGCTGTTAAACCATTAAAAAGACACCCCACAGTGCTGAATAGGACTGGAGATGGTGTGTCTGAAAGAAGCCTTTGTTCATTAGCTCAGTAAAAAGAGGGGAAGCCCCAGGCACTGACATAAACATTTAAGATGTGTATTGTAGATGTCTATGTTAAATTCCTGCCTCAGCTTCAAAGGGAGTTACTGTGAAAACCTAGAGTCAGGTGACCAGATGAGGTCATTCTGCAAGCCATATTGGATATTATATCTTGCAGGGAGTAATCCCTGAGGATGGAGTATTCTGTTTTGGGGAACCTGTCTAGAAAGACTGCTCATGTATTTCATTGATCCTTGCTCTATCAAGTAAGTTATTAGGGAATAGTAATTCTTCTTGATTCAGTCAAGAATATAATGAAGCTTAGTTTAGGTATTGTTTTTCTTTATTTGTCTGATTCTGTCCATCAGTGTTCTGTTCAATATTTCCTGTGATCTAAACTCTGTGGTTTAGTGTGAGTATATATTCAGTATTTTCATGCTGTTTTATTATTTATTTTTAAATATATTTAAACTTTTATTGTAGCTTGTCCTTGTAGAAAGTATTAACCTTTAAGAGTGTTTATATTTATTTGATGACATTGTTTGGGCTACTTCAGAAAGCCTAGCCATCTTGGTCAACTGCTACTATTTGTGTTAGTATTAATATTACACATTATAATTGGGCACCCCTTGTTAAGGGCCTTAGAGTAGCTGATTATGGAGTGTCTGTTGGTGGTGATAACTACCTTATACTCTGGGCAAAAGGGGACAAAGCAGGTAAAGCTGTGCCAGCCTTTCCCAGAGGGGGGGGTGTGTGTGTGTGTGTGTGTGTGTGTGTGTGTGTGTGTGTGTGTGTGTGTGAAAAATCAAATCTCACAGTGTGTGTGTGTGTGTGTGTGTGTGTGTGTGTGTGTGTGTGTGTGCGCGTGTGTGTGCGTGTGTGTGTGCGTGTGTGTGTGTGTGTGTGTGTGTGTGTGTGTGTGTGTGTGTGTCAGCTACTTGGAGAAGAGACACCAAGCAATGGGCTTACAGAGAGGGTGCTGAAGGTCTTGGCTTGGACACTTGACTGAGGGCCTAACCCTACAGCTGTACCAGGGGGGAGTCTTACTGGGGACCTGGAGGGAGACAGATATAGTGGAATCCAGACCCCAGACTGAGTGTGTTCCCTGTGTGCTCTTAAGGGAAACTCTGTTTGATGCAGAGAGGTCTGCATCTGGAAACACTGCGTGTATCCATTTGTATTCCAAGTGTATGTCCCTCTCCAGTGTCAGTGGTGAGGATTCAGGCTCCTTGATTACTGATCCAGAGTGGGAAAGTCACATATTGGTTGGCAGTGGTGGGACCATCATATATCACATATTGGTTGGCAGTTGTAGGACCGTCACACGTCACATATTGGTGAGCAGTGGTATGAATATTAATTGAACTCCCGTAGCCTATACACAGTTGTCACTTAAAAAGGTGTACTCTCAAGCAGCCAAAAAGTACACATTCAGAGTTTCATATCACAATAATTGTATTTATTTACTTTTTGTTAGCTTAGTTAGTCAGGGAGAAAAGACAAACATGTCAGCAGAGGATTATGGCAAGCTGACAAGGAAGCAGTTGGCTGAGATGTGCCAAGCCAAAGGACTGGTGCATGTCATTCTGACTAAAAGGGAAATGATTGCAGCCTTAATCATAGCTGCAGCACAGACCAGCAACCAGGAAGACAGCCAGTCTGGCATTGGCGATGTACAGCTCTCAGAAACAGGACAGATCAACTGTTCCTCAGAGGACTTAAAAATCCATATGGAGTTAGAGACTTGAACTGGAAGCCAAACATTTGGAACTAGAATCATCAGACAGACTGCAGCATTTGGGGGCTGAAGAAAATGAGAAACTGCAGCATTTGGGAGCTGAAGAAAAGGAGAAGCAGCATCAACATGACAAAGAGATGCTGACTGTTCGTCAAGGTCATGGAGACAATGGGAAAGGGAATAACTGAACCTCAGAAGCAGTAAACGTCAATACATTTCTGCCACAATTTACAGAGGGTGATAATTTTGATAGTTTTATTCATATATTTGAAAGAGTATGTAAACAGTGTAATGCTGACCAAGGGCTCTGGGTACAGTTCCTGACCCCCTTACTCCATGGTAAAGCTGTAACTGCTGTTTCTAAATTGTCTGATACTGATTACTTAAACTATGACACTGTTAAAATGTTTATTGGAATGTTTTAAGTTAACACCTGAAGCTTACAGACGCAAGGCAGATGAAAGTGTATGTGATTATATTTCTGAACTGGCATAATGGTTAAGGTGTTTACCTTACAGACACAGGGTGGAGGGTTTGATTCTCACATGAATAATTGGCTAGGCCTAAAATGGCTCAAAAAGGCAGTTAGCCTAGTACTAATCTAAAAACCTATGAACTAAGCACTTATTTTCATAGGTGGGTGGGTGAGTGGGTGTCAGGTCACCATTTTTCAAGGGCTTGCAGACTTTTTGGTGAGGGAACAAGCCCTTAGCACTTTGCCTAAGGACATAAGAATCTGGTTGATAGACAGGGAATGCAACTCTGTAGATGAACTGGGGAAAAAGGGGATTTCTGCTTAGCAAGCAGGGCATCACTGCACAGAAAAGGGATACCCAGTGCTGCACATGGATATAAGGGAACCCATAGTGGGAAGTCTAAACTGCCCCAACAGAGTCTGCCAGTAACAGGGGAAGCCACTAGTTCAGATATACGACCAGGATAAAGGATTAAAAGGTTTAAATGTAACCAGTGGGGTCATGTAGCATGTAGATGTCCATAGAGGCAAGGTGGGAACAGATGGTGGGGGAGCCAGTAATTAGGAATGAGAGAATGCCGGTGGTAAGTTGTCTGCAGACAACAGGGGTACCAAACAACCACCAGAGTCTGTATCCTATCTTGGTGGATGGAAAACAGGCCACTGCTAAGAGAGACACACCTTCTGATATAACCATTGTGAAGCCTGCAGTGGTTAAAGAGGAGCCGTACTTGGGCAGTCCACTCCAGTCAGAGGTTTAGGAAGGATCCCATTCCAAATTACTTTGGCCAGGGTTCACCTTGACTGGGAGAGTGGAAAAGGAAGCAAGCAAGTAGGTGCGTTTCAGGATATCCCTGCAGATGTCTTGATAGGGAATGATTTTGATAATGCAGTACCTTGTGTGCATGCAGTGACATGCAGTCAGGCTTGGAGACAGGCATGTGGGTCTGGTAGCCTGGGAAGACCCAGACAGACCTCATTCCCTTTAGCCAGGACTGGTGATGTGGCTAATTCAGGGAGGGGGCTACCCTGTAGCAGTGAGCCTGAAGATGAGCCACGGCTGTTAGTAGGTACTGATGTTCCCTTGGACAGGGTGACTGCAAGGGCAGAGGTGAGTGGTAGTACCCAGGCTGACAGTGAGCCACCACTGTCAGAAGATACCAGACTTCCTGTCGAAGGGGAGCTGGGAAAAGTCACAAAGAAAGAGTTGAGACAGACTCAGCTCTTAGACCCTACATTACAAGGCTTGAAAGAGGTAGTTAGGGAGGTACTTGATTCTCAAGGAAAGGGGATTCTGTATATTGGAACAAAGGGTTACTGTATTGAGAGTGGACCCATGAAAGAGTGTTAGAAAATGAGGTAATACAGCAGTTGGTAGTTGGACACACATATATGTGGAAACACACACACACACACACACACACACACACACACACACACACACAGATGTGTGTGTGTGTGTGTGTGTGTGTGTGTGTGTGTGTGTGTGTGTGTGTGTGTGTGTGTGTGTGTGTGTGTGTGTATTAGTGCTGGCATATACATCCCCAATAACTACACCTGTGAGTGCAAATTAAAGGTGTATGATAACTGGTAAGCAAGATGGGAAATGTAAATAAATTAAAAAGTGGTCCTAAATGTGGATACTACATTACATGTTCTTACCTACTAGTCATTATTTCCATGTAATGTATTCCATGATGGATACTAGTGTCTTGTTATGTTTCACAAGAAGCAAAGAAAAGCCCATGGCAGCATATCTCTCAATCTCTTGGTACACAAAATCTAGTTTAAGCCTAAAATAATGCGGACAAAGGCCCAAAAATTGGGACAGATTTTAAATATTGCTCTTATAAACTCAGAAAGTTGCCAGAATAACAGGATTTATGTAGCAAGCATTTTCTGAAGGATATGAAGTCTGAAACTCAAATGTTTGTTATTATTTAGTTATTTCCATCCTCACTGAATTGACTGAAAAGCCACAAATTTTATGACAGACAGACCAAAAATATGAGGCAAAAGTTTGGACATTTCTGTGAAAATCTGGACAGTTGAGAGGCATGCATGACAACATGTCAGTGCAGCAGCAGCAGTGCAGCTATGCACCAGTAGCAGGCTGTACAGAAATCTTGATTACTGTATTCTTTTGGTTTCGGTACACATGAGTACTTAAATACATACATTATTGTAAAATGTGTGATTTGTATACTGCACTGCAATGCAGTCAGATATCCAGCACAGTGCACAGTATCCCTGTCCATGAGCTGTAGCATTTGTATTATTCATACTAGGTTGCTCATCGTACCATAGCACGCATGATGTACAGTAACGTTTCTTCCCGAATTCCAGAGTCTTTATACTCGTCTTTTTCTTGTGAGTTTCTTCCATGAATTCCTGCCACAGTATCAGTGTATAGACCACTGAAACTCAGACCAGTAAAAGCACTAAAT